>NC_072480.1:20442500-20743750 GCF_027574615.1 Eptesicus fuscus
AAACAAAAATAAAGGACAACAGATATTTGGAGATCTGGGTTGAGGGTGAGTTGTAACTTTAAATAGCATGGTCAAGGTACCTCACAGAACCAACATCCTTTGAACAAAGTCTTGAAGGAAGTGGAAAGTGAGCCAACCTTTCATTATTGACATTAATTATAATCTCTTCGTCCATTTTTTATGCATAGGCTCTTATGTTCTGAATAAATTTAGGAAAAAAAAGTGTTACACTTTATCTCTCCAATATTCCATTAACACCCCCCCTCCCCAAGCCTTCTCTCAACTTTTTTTTTAGTCAGGGACTAAGATCTACTTGTGTCCAAGTCAAAATTTTAGCTATACAATGATTCTTTCTTGGCACATAGTAGGCACTTAACAAATATTTATTGAGTGAATCAATAAATGAACAAAGGCCACTAGCTCATAATAGAAGGTGGAAACTGATTTTTTTTTGTTTATTTATGTTTTAAAATATATTTGTATTGATTTCAGAAAGGATGGGAGAGGAAGAGAGAGATAGAAACATCAATGATGAGAATCATTGATCGGCTGCCTCCTGTACACCCCACACTGGGAATTGAGCTTGCAACCCAGGCATATGCCCTGACCAGGAATTGAACCATGATCTCCTGGTTCATGGTTGATGCTGAACCACTGAGCCATGCTGGCCAGGCATGGAAACTGATTTTGAAGACTCCAGGTATATATTCCCTTGAATGGGATCATTTGAAGAAGCCCTTATGCAAGACTTGAAGGCAGACTGGAAGAATAGCAGGTGGTGGGTTTGTCATTTGGGGCTGAAGTTCTCCCTATGCTGTGCCTTGAGAACTGCCTTTCGCTACATGGCCATAGAGTAGCTCACTCCCTGAGCTGCCCCTGAACTTGGGAACTGAGCACTCAGACATTTACTCTGTGAGAATAGGAAGTGGAAAAATCAACCTTGAGGTATTTTTTTCCATTTAGCTTTCAATCTTTTGAGTGATCTCTGCTCCCTTTCACCACAAAACAAACAGCAAGCAGTTTTTCCCAGGGTCCCACATCTTGGGCGGGCTAAACGCAAAAGGCTTTTGCCAAAGTCCCTGTACTGAGTGTGCTGTTTTTAAGGAAAAAAAACAGAAATTCACAAACCATGGAATTCTGACATAACATGTAGGAAAACTTTCTGGGTCATAATTTTTCCTTGGCTTGAAATGTGCAAATGTGGAAATCAAATGTAATCTATATTTGTAAACATAGGTAATGAACAAAAGAAGCTTAGGAGATGGGTGACGTTATGTTATAGTTTATTGTCCCACTTAGGATACTTTTGACAGTGAAAGGGTCTCTATTAATCATCACACTGGGAAAACAGGCATAAACCAAAACTTTCCCAGACAAATCAGCATATATGGTGACCCTTTGTAGAAAAAAAGTATTGTGAAAAAAAGTGTACAGAGAAATATTGTTAAAATTTAATATTCCCCTCTCCTGGCCATTTTACATACCTTTGATACTGTCATCCCTATCCATAGAATCACCAAATCATACAATTTTGAGGCTCAAATTGGGATTTCAGGTCATTTACTAGCCCAGGGACTAGCAGCATTGGCATCATCTGGAAGCTGGTTAGAAATGCAGAATCTTAGGCCCCCACTCAGACCTATTGAATCAGAATCTGCATTTCAAAAAGATCCCCAAGAGACTCAGATACATATAAAAGTTTGAGGAGCACCAACTAAAGCCATTTTACAAATACAGTTGGTCCTCAAATAATGCGATTTTGTTCACCAATTGCATTTTTATAACATTGATGAGATGCCATAGGAACTTAACTCTTTGATTTAATTATTTGTTGTTTCACTTAAAATCACAAAATGTATTGACAACATTAAGTGAAGACTTCTGTAAAGAAACGGAGGCTCAGGAAGGTTAAAAATATTCATATAAGTCCAGGACAATATATTCCATCTTTTTACCAAGCTAGTTTTCTAGTTTTCCTTCCAATAGGCAATGGTTCTTTCCTGTCTGAAAAGCCCAGATTCTGGCAGAACAGACTGAATTCTAGCCCTGGTTTCACCTCAAATTTAGAAAAGTCACTGCATTCAGCTTCCTCATCAGTAAAATGAGGAAATTTAATTATTTTGGCCACTAAGTTTCCCTTCAAGTTCTGAATGAATTGCCAAACATTTGGGAAGCCTAAAGCTAAATAAGAAGAGTTGAAAAAAACACCATGTAGGATAAGTGTCCTGATTAATGCCTTTCATGAAGACCTGTTGTTAGCAATGAAAAACCAGAGGACATTTCAGGAGGTAGAATGGCAAAAGCAGATGTTTGATTGGAGGAAGTATGTTTGGGGACAATGGAGAGAGGTGGTGTAGAATGTTTAAGAAATAGGAAAAAATATATAAGGCATCTTTAAGCATCTTCATAATAAATTTAGATCATGGCAAACAAAATAACCTCTAAGTTAACAAAATGTTTCCTCAATTACAGGTAAGCTTGTACATGTACTGCTTCTGAGACTTTCCCTTCTCAACCTTGAACACCTATAACTGTGGGGACTGTAATGGTTAATTTTATTTGTCAACTTGGCTAAGCTATAGAGTTTGGTCAAACACAAGTATAGATGTTGCTATGAATGTATTTTTTAAAAAAACATGATTAACATTTAGTTAGCAAATATAAAGTATAACAGATTATCCTCAATGATGTGGGTGGATCTCTCTCAGTCCATTGAATGCCTTAAGAGCAAAGGCTGATGTTTCCTGAAGGAGGAATTTTGCCTCAAGACTGCAATATAGAAACCCTACACAAGTTTCCAGTCAGCAGGTCTATCCTATAGATTTGGGGCTCAAGAATTAACATCAGCTCTTGGCTGAATTTCCAGCTTGCTAGACTGCTCTACCAATTTCAGACTTGCTAGCTTTTAAAACTGCATGAGCCAGTTCCTTAAAATAAGTAAATCTCTCTCTGTCTCCTTTTTCTCCACACACACATTCTATTTTCTTATTGGTTCTGTTTCTTAATAGAACTCTGCCTAATATAGGCAGTATTAACAGATTTCTCTCAACTCTTATTTAACCAGAAGTTAATTGGCAGACAGACTTTAGGGGGATCTACTGCTACGTATGAAAAATACAAAAAAATCTTTACTCCCAAGTTCTTTGTCTGAAGAAAGCAGGGTTCATTCCTGATTCATCAACCTATCTTCAATGCCTAAGACTGTGCCTAGCACAGAGGTAAAGGAGGAGCTCAATAAATGTTTGTATATGAATTCACATGACAGTAATATTTTATCCGTGTAAAAAGTCAGATTTAGGCTACATTGTCAATTGATTAATACTTTGGCAAGCAAACAATAAACTATTTACAGTGACTGTAAAGAAAGTCGTTTTTTTAATAGAAGGAATTGAATTGAAAATCTAATGTAGTCTCTTAGTAAATTTGGAATTTTTAAGAGTTTTGGAGAGGGAAATGGAATAACCAGGTTTTCTCTTGATATCACAGACTTTGTTGCCAGAATGTCTGGATTCTAATCCCAGCCCTGCCATTTGGTATCTGTGTGACCTTCAGAAAGTTACCTAAACTCTCTTAATCTCAGTTTATCCCAATGAAAAATGGAAATAGAAATGTGCCTTCCTCAAAGGTTAAGCGAGTTAATACAAATAAAATACAGATGGTTCCTGACTTAGGCTGGTTCGATTTATGATTTTTCTTTTTTTCTTCACATTTTTAAAAAATTTGACTATGTTGTTAAAAGTATTACAGATGTCTCCCTTTTCCCCCCAACCCACACCTGTCCTCCCCCACACCCAAGCATTCACTACACTATTGCCTGTGTCAAGGGGTTATGCGTAGATGCATATAAGGTCTTTGGTTAATCTCTCCTCACCCACCCCCACCATCACTCTGAGATTCATAAGTCTGTTCCATGCTTCTATGCCTCTGGATCTATTTTGTTCATCAGTTTATTTTGTTCATTAGATTCCACATATGAGTAAGATCATGTGATACTTGTCTTTCTCTGACTGGCTTTTTAACTTAGCATAATACTCTCCAGGTCCTTCCATGCTGTCTCAAAGGGTAAGAGGTCCTATTTTTGTATAGCTGCATAGTATTTCATGGTGTAAATGTACATCTTCTTTATCCACTCATCTACTGATGGGCACTTGGGCTGTTTCCAGATCTTAGCTATTATAAATTGTGCTGTTATGAACATAGGAGCGCATATATTCTTTCTGATTGGTGTTTTGGGTTTCTTAGTATATATTCCTAGAAGTGGGACCACTGGGTCAAGTGGAAACTCCATATTGTTTCCATAGTGGCTGCACCAGTCTGCATTCCCACCAGCAGTGTACTAGAGTTCTCTCTTCTCTATATCCTCTCCAGCACTTGTCATTTGTTGATTTGTTGATGGTAGCCATTCTGACAGGTGTGAGGTGATATCTCATTGTAATTTTCATTTGCATCTCTCTGATGATTACTGACTTTGAGCATGTTTTCATATGTTTCTTGGCCATCTGTATGTTCCTTTTAGAGAAGTGTCTATTTAGGTCCTTTGCCCATTTTTTAATTGGGATAAAAACTTCCCTTTGTTAAGTTGTATGAGTTCCTTATATATTTTGGGTATTAACCACTTGTCAGATATATCATTAGCAAATATGTTCTCCCATACATATAGTGGGCTCCCTTTTTATTTTGTTGATTTTTTTTATTTTATTTTATTTTGCTGTACAGAAGCTTTTTATTATGATACAGTCCCATTTGCTTATTTTTCCTTTTGTTTCCCTTATCTTAGGAGATGTATCAGCAAACATATTACTATGAGAGATGTCTGAGATTTTGTTCCCTATGACTTTTTCTTGTGACTTACTTAAGTATTTTATCCATTTTGAGTTTATTCTTGTTTATGGTGTAAGTTGGTGGTCTAGTTTCATTTTTTTTGCATATACCTGTCCAATTTTCCCAATACCATTTTTAAAGAGATTATCTTTACTACATTGAATGTTCTTGCCTCCTTTGTCAAATATTAATTGAGCATAATGGCTTAGGTTGATTCCTGGATTCTTTGTTTTATTCTATTGATCTATATGCCTGTTCTTGTGCCAGTACCAAGGTGTTTTGATTACAGTGGCTTTGTAGTGTAATTAGTATCTGATATTGTGGTTCCTCCAACTTTGTTCTTCTTTCTCAAGATTGCTGCAGCAATTTGGGGTCTTTTTGGTTCCATATAAATTTTGGAGTATTTATTCTAGATCTGTGAAATATGCTGTTGGTATTTTAATAAGGAATACATTGAGCTTATAGATTGCTTTGGGTAGTATGGACATTTTAATGATGTAATTCTACCAATCCATGAGCACAGAATACATGGCAGTAAAATGGGATTTTACCATGCAGTGGTAACTGGGATTTTTCTACTTTATGATGGTACAAAAGCAATACCCATTCAGTAGAAATTGGACTTGGAATTTTTATCTTTTCCTGGGCTAAAAATATGAAGTACGACAGTCCCCTGTGATGCTGGGCAGAGAGAGTGAGATGAGTTGCCTAGCTATAGGCTAATGTAAGTGTTCTGAGCATATTTAAGGTACGCAAGGGAAAGCTGATATTTGGTAGGTTAGGTGTATTCAATGCATTTTTGATTTATGATATTTTCAACTTACAGTGGGTTTATCAGGATATGACCCCATCATAAGTTGAGAATCATCTATACTCAAAATAGTACCTGATATCTAGTAAGCACAGTAAAGTTGTTGGCTGTCATCCCTCTCATCCTCTCCCATTTGGTGATGAATATTCATTGTCTGCAATGGTACTGAGTGCTAGATATTTTAAACAGGCAAAAGGGCAGCCTTTGAGGTGATCAATCAGACCAAATACCTAAATACAATGTGGTGAATGTGCAAAAAGATGAAGTGCTTAGGAATACAAAAGGCAGCTTATTATCTGAACCAAATAACCCATGAGGGCTTTGTGGAGGAGGTAAATTTTAAGCTAAATTTTGAAAGATGAGTAAGAGTTTTCAAGACAAAGCATAGAAAAGGCATTTCTGGTGGAGGAAGTAACATACATAAAAGCATAAGACAAGGTTTGGGAAATGATGAATTTGTTTTGAACCTGAGGAATGTCTAAGAAGAAGTACTTAGTAGGTCAAATGACAAGCAGGTATAGAGCTCTGGAGAAGGGAAAGGCTGAAGGATTAATCTGGAAGTCACAGTGTCAGAAAATTTGTCACAGCAGCTCTGAGCTATGTGAAAGAATGACCGTGTGGGTGAGAGAATATGAGTGTCAGAGAGCCATGGTGTTGAAGGAGTAGGTTTGCGGGTGACATGAAACAGAGCTAGCTAAAGAGGTACAGAGGAGACAGAAGAGAATGGTGTGGTGGAAGCCAAATAAGAAGAGCATTCCAAGAATGAAAGCATGCTAATTTCTTTCTGTCACTATGATTTTTTAATGGAATTTATTAAAATACATGGGTTTTTGTTTCTGTTTCTTTCAATTAGTATAGTGATTTAAAGGTCATCTACATGTAGCATGTGTCAGTACTTCATTCTTGCTCTGTGTGTGGCTGAATAATTTCTCATTGGATGGGTATTACATATTTTGTTTATCCATTCATCATCTGATGGTCATTGTTGTGGTTTCCACTTTTTGTATGTTATGAATGCTGCTGCTATGGATGTTCACATACAAGTATTTACATGAACATATTTTTTTAATTAAATTTATTGGGTGACACTGATTAAGAAAATTGTACAGTTTTCAGGTGCACAGTTCTACAACATATCATCTGTACACTGTAGTGTGTATTCACCATTCCAAGTCAAGTCTCTGTCCATCATCATTTATCCCCCTATACCCTTCTCCTCCTTCCCCTACTCTCTTCCCCCAAGGCAGTCACCACACTATTGTCTATGTCCATGGGTTTTTTCTCTTTTTTCCCCCCTTTATTGCTCAATCCCTCCACCCACCCCTACCAAGACCTTCCCCCTCTGACAGCTATCAGCCTGCTCTCTATTTATGAGTGTGTCTCTATTTTGCTTATTAGTTCATTTTGTTCACTAGATTCCACATATGAGTGAAATCATATGGTACTTGTCTTTCTCTGACTGGTTTATTTCACTTAGCATAATGCTCTTCAGGTCCATCCATGATGTCACAAGTGGTAAGATTTCTTTCTTTTTTTTTTTATGGACGAGTAGTATTTCATTGTGTAAATGTATCATGGCTTTTTTTTATCCACTCATCTATTATTCTGGGTTCAACAATTGGAAATTACCTAAATAATAGATAATAAAATTATATGTGACCACCCAAGGTATATTATTATGTGTGTTTTGAATAAACCAATTTTTCTAACTAAAAGCAAACAAAAAATGAATAAATATGAAAAAAATAATAAATGGATAACAGGAGGACAATTATTGTTTCAAGTCTTCCCTTCTTCCCAAAAGCAAACACCAATATGCAGATGCATTGAAAACAGTCAAAAGGGGATGTATAAGTTTGCTTGTGTTAAAAGGAAAAAAGAGCTAAAACAACCTCACCAATTACATCACTTAAAAGCTAATCTTATTTCATCACTTTGTGGAGTTTTCCAAGAATCCTATCTAATAAAAGAGTAATATGCAAATTAACCATCACTCAGCTACACCCACCAACCACGCCCACCAGCCACACCCACCAGCCAATCAGGAGCAAGTATGCAAATTAACCCCAACTAAGATGGCTTCGGCCACGGACTGAGCAGGAGGGAGGCTTGGGTCTCCCTGGCGATGGAGGAAGCCAAGCTTTCCACACACCCTGGCGGGCCGAGGCCTCCACTCAAGGGTACAAAGTTTCAATTATAGAAGATAAATAAATTCCAACAGAAATGGCGGCAGCCACGGAGCTGCAGAGAGCAGGAGGCTAGGGTTGCCCCCAGCGATGGAGGAAGCCAAGTTTCTGTAGCCCTGGCCTACCTTGGTCTCCACTCAAGGCTACAAAGTTTCAATTATAGAAGATAAATTGAAGGCTTGGCAGAAGGCTTGGCTCCACTCTAGGCTACAAAGTTTCAATTGTAGAAGATAAATAAACTCCAGATACCAGGGTCTCCGCTTGGGTCACCAGGGTGTGTGGCTAGCCTGAAAACTACCACAGGCCCCTTGCCCAGGCCACCCCACGCCCCAAGGGAACCCCTACCCTGACCTGGGAACCATTCAGAGCAAACCAGCTGGCCCCCACCCATGCACGAGGCCTCTATCCTATCTAATAAAAGAGTAATATGCAGATTGACCATCACTCCAACACACAAGATGGCTGCCCCCATGTGGTCAAAGATCCTGCCCCCATTTGGACACAAGATGGCCAGCAGGGAGGGAAGTTGAGATGGACCAGGCCTGCAAGGGAGGGCAGTTGGAGGGGACACAAGCCTGCAGGGGAGAGCAGTTGGGTGGGGACCTGGCCTGCATGGGAGGGCAGTTAGGGGTGACCAGGCCTGCAGGGGAGGGCAGTTAGGGGCAAATAGGCTGGCAGGGGAGGGAAGTTAGGCATCAATCAGGCTGGCAGGGAAGTGGTTAGGGTGTGATCAGGCTGTCAGGCAGAAGTGGTTAGGGGCAATCAGGCTGGCAGGCAGGTGAGCAATTGGGAGTCAGCAGTCCTGGATTGTGAGAGGGATCCCAGATTGGAGAGGGTGCAGGCTGGGCTGAGGGACATCCCCTCCCACCACCCCCGTGCACAAATTTTGTGCACTGGGCCTCTAGTGTACAATAAATATAACTGCCAGTAACTATGTGAATTTAGTCAAAGAGGGAAGTATTAGCTGTTCTAGAACTTGTGTGGACACAATTTAAAAATAAAAAATGAAAACATCTGTGAATGCTCTTAAAGAATTTCCAGTGCTTTCAGTCCCAGAATACCACCCAAAAAATTGTTATAAATCTTAGTTTTCTCCCTGCAGATCCATCTGTTCCCAGAGGAGCTCTCCCATTTACCTGTCTTCCTTTTGTTTTGTGAAAATTTCTCCCAAACAAATGCTGCTTTAATCTGTAACAATGATGGCCTCCAATGAGCCTGTTCCCTGGTGTTCATACCTTGGGGGTCCTCTCCCCTGGAATCTGGATTGCCCTGTGACTCACCAATAGAGTGTGGCCACCATGGAGGTGATGCTGTGCCAGTCTTTGCCTAACCCTTAAAAAGACCTGGCAGCTTCTGCCTTTGTGCTCCCAGGAAGCCAAGCCACCAAGTAAGAGTCTGGCTACCCAGCTGAACCCAGTCCAGTTACTGAGTCCTACCCCAAAAATTGGTTATTGTGTCTTAGGCCACCACACTTTGAGATGGTGTGCTATATAGCAATAGATAACCAAAACAAATAACTGGTTCCTTTTCCTGAGAAAGAAAGGTGTTAAAAATATTGAAGAAATTTAAATGACCTTACCTCAAAGGGATAAGAACAAACTTCTTCATGTTTCAAGTTAGCCCTTTCATAATCAACCCTTTCCTGTCACCAGTAGAGAGACTGAGATTGTTAAAAGCCAAGTGAAGCAATGCACTTACAATGGACTTGATTTCCTTCAGCCCACATAAACCCATCAAAGCAGCAGCCCATTCTATAAAAGCTGTAGGCCTCTAATTTTTCTCTCCATCTGCTGTTTTCATGTGTGTGCTTTCTGAGAAGTATATTCAAACACATAACCATTCCTTAGAAAGTTCCTTTATCTATCTTTGCAGCTTTAACATTCCTATGCTCCTCAGTGTCTCCTCTCATTCTCTTTGTACCTGCTCTGTTCTGTAGGCCACTGAAGCCCCTGATTCTCTTAAAGACTGGCCAGCAACAACAGCATCACCTGGAATGTATTAGAAATGCAAATTTTGCATTCCACTTCAGATCTATTAGAGCAGAGACTCTGGAGATGGAGCATTTGATCTGCTGTGACGAGCCCTCCAGATAATTTCTAACATGGCTGCAGTTTGAAAACCACTGCCCCAGGACAGAGATTTACAAACTTTTTTCTAAAAAGGGCTAGATAGTAAATATTTTAGGCTTTGAGGGCCAAATGCTAGTATTCAACTCTGCTGTTGCAACATGAAAGCAGTCACAGACAGCATGTAAATGAATAAGTGAACTGTGTTCTAATAAGATATTAGTCATGGGTACTAATATTTGGATTTCATAAAATGTTCATGTGTTACAAAATATCATTCTTTTTATTTTTTAACCATTTAAAAATGTGAAAATTATTCTAAACTTGAAGCTGTGCCAAGACTCATGGGTCTCCCTCCCTGGACCACCCTGAAGGTGTGATTTGGAATAACATTGCACAAATAGTGTGGCCCCCAGCCCCCCGGGAAGACCCAGTCCTGAGAGAACAGCTCCAGAGGCTGTGGTCTGGTCCATGATCATCCCTGTCCAGGCTGAGTCTGGCAGGGCCATCTCTACTCCGCACTTCTGCTTTACTTGGGGCTAATGAGGGCCCAGCTCAGCATGGACCACACTGAAAGCAGGCAGTGGGCTGAGCATGGCCCATGAGCCTTAATTATTTCAAACCCCTACCCTGGAACATGTCTGGTTTGCTCTTACTAGGGACACATTTGCTGAAGTATCCATCTTTAGTCCAGCAATGTTTTCTTTTGGAGGCCCTGATGATGTGTCACACTCTCTGGGCCATTGGTCTTCCTTGAGGCCACGTCTTGAGGAAATGGCTCCATTTCAGATGCTGAGTCAGACTGAGAAATGGTCTGTATGTAGCCCCTCAGTCAGGACCCTCCATTCCTATCAGAAAAAAGGACTGCACCTCAAGTCAGTCTTGATGGGAGTGGATTCAGGGCACTCTACTCCGCAAGGCCAGCATGTGGTCCATGCTGAGCTGGGCCCTCATTAGCCGCAAGTAAAGCAGAAGTGTGGGGTAGAGATGGCCCTGCCAGAGTCAGCCTGGACAGGGATGATCATGGACCAGACCACAGACTCTGGAGCTGTTCTCTCAGGACTGGGTGTTCCCAGGGGGCTGGGGGCAGCACTATTTGTGCAATGCTATTCCAAATCACACCTTCAGGGTGGTCCAGGGAGGGAAACCCCTGAGTCTTGGCACAGCTGGGAGAGAAAGCACAGGAACAGTGGGCTGGGAAGACAGCAAACATTAGAGTCTTCTAATTTTAAAAGAATAAAATAAAATAACACTGAGTCCTGCTGCTCTCTGGGATGTCCACACAGTTCCTGTCTCTTCCCTCCCCTCCCACTCCCCGGGGAATGCATAGACACCTTAACCTTTTGCACTCGGATGTCGAGTGTGACTCGACACGGTTAGCATTAGAATAAAGGAATCCAGAAAAAAGCAAGCAAGTGCAATTTAAAGGCGCTGGTGTTTTTGTTCCCATGGTTGCTGCACAGTCACACACCCTGGCCACCAGTAAATAGCTTCCCCCATCTCAGCCACTGCTCTGGGAATTGCAACGCTTCCAGGCTCCTAAGGTAAATGGAAAGCAGATGGAACTTTTTTTTTGTACTATTAAAAGAAACGAAACATTTTAGGATTTCTTGTTACCCGGCAAGCTGGGCATTTTATTGTTGTTGTTATATAAGTAAAACAGAAAGGTGTTCAGTGGGGGAATTTCTCTTCCTTGTTCTGGAATCAGAACAGAATCCCTTTCCTGAAAAAGATCAGGAACCCAGTCCATATGTCATCTTATTCAAGCTTCCCCATATGGAGCTGGTCCGGGCTGCAGCCTGTGCAAAGAGATGGCTTCCTAACCAGTGACTGCAGCACACTGTGTGAGAGAAACAGAGGGACGGGCTGGTAGAACTGTTAGGACAATTGTCATCATTAGCAGTTACCATGAATGGGGCTCTTGACACAAGAGATAATGAAATAGAGGCACAGAGAGATCAGGTAACTTGTTCAAGGTCACCCAGTTAAGTGGCCAAAACTGATTGCAGTTCCAGATGTATTTGGCTCTTTGTTCCTTCAATCACTCCTGCAAACCTGCCAGCATCAACTGATACCAGCACTTCAGGGTACTAGTGCCACCTATTGTTCTAAGCACCTTATTTTATTAACTCAGCTAATCCCCACTTTTATGTAGTAGTCACCATTATTACCCAAATTTACATAAGAGGCAATTGAAGTACCAAGAGGAAATCACTCCTCACACACAGCTGGTGAGTTACTCAGTGGAATCTGAACCCCAGGCCCCTGGCTTTGGACGCTCCCTTCACCCCTTCACTGCGGGCTTTGGAGTGAGAGCAAGGCTGAGAGTCGCCTGCTCTGCACTTGCTGACTGCATGATCTTTGGAAGTTATATAATATTTCATAACCTCAGCATTCTGATTTGTAACATGGGCCTAATATGGTTAATAGTGACAAGTAAGTGGATTGTTTCTTAAAAGCCTACTTACCAGGCAGGCTGTTATTTACTATACTAGAGGCCTGGTGCATGAAATTTGTGCATGGGGTGGGGAGGTCCCTCTCACAATTGCATTCTCTCACAATCCGGGACCCCTCGGGGGATGTCTGACTGCCAGTTTAGGCCCAATGTGGGATCGGGCCTAAAGCAGCAGTTGGACATCCCTCTCACAATCCAGGACTGCTGGCTCCTAACTACTCGCCTGCCTACCTGATCACAACTACCCACTCTCCTGCCTGCCTGACCGCCCCTAACCACTCTGGCTGCCTGCCTGATTGCACCTAACTGCTTGCCTGCCTGCCTGATCATCCCTAATCACCTCTGCCTTGGCCCCCACCACTGCGGCTTCATGCAAAAGGACGTCTAGAATGACGTCCAGAAGGTCATTCGGCTGTCCAGTCTAATTAGCATATTATGCTTTTATTATTATAGATATTACAGATCTAGAGTCCATCCAGACACATGGACTTTAAACTCTATTTTAGTAATTTTTTTTTTTTTACTAAAAATATATGTACAATATAGAAAATGCTGTCAGAAGGAAGAAAACAAGTCTCATAATTCCAGCAGTAAGAACATTTTGATATATAATCTTCTGATCTTTATCTATGCATACATATAGAATCATTTTCATAAAATTGAGATAATATTGTACTTATGTTGTGTATTATGATCATATTTCTATACCATTAAATATTCTTCTGCAATGTAATTTTAAAGAATATATACATTTTTACACTATAATTTTAAAAATCAATTCCAGTTGTTGGATATTCAAGTTGCTTTCAGTTTTCCCTATCATATAATTAACACATCGATGAAAATTCTTGCATTGAGTGGAAGACTACATCCTTTCACGTCATTTGGATTTAAGCATCATATTTGAGATCTGCATTTGGGTTTCCTTCTGGGCACATACTAGTATATACTGTGCAACCTTAAAAAAGTTACTCACCCTTTTTGAGTTTGAGTTTTTCTCTTTGGTAATGCAGATAATGATAATAACCCTGTGAAATAACTGAGAATTATATTGAGAGACTTCACACATACCCTCAGTGTGCAACTGCCAGGTCAAATGAGATGCATATTTTCATGACATAGGATGAAATTGCTCTATTACCTTTCAGAAAGTTTGAGCTAATTATATTCTTGCCAGCAGTGTAAGACATCAACCATTTCCTTGGAATCTTGACAACACTGAGTATTAACATAAAACTTCACCACTTTGATTGGCAAAAGAATATTTTAGTGTTGCTTTAATTTGCATTTCTGATTATAGGGATTTTAAAAATCAAGGTGTGCCTATGTGAGGCATGTGGTGCCAATGACTGGGGAAAGAGAAGGCTGACAAGTGAGTAAAAATACTTGGAAATACTTAGAATGAAGAATGGCCAAGAGTTCTAAAATATGCAGCTGATGGGGAGAGACAGGACTGGGAAGAATAACACTTCATAACCACATAAACTGTGCCTGCAGAGACCTGATCTCATATTTATAGGCAGTATTTTACAGTGGGCTGTCTGGGAATTTGAGGCTGCCAAAATTCAATGCTTGGACACTAAGTCTCACTTGAAGGACAGACAAGGGAAATGAACCTGTTCTTCCCAGGCTGGTTTGCAACATACTTCCAAACGCCTCCAAGCCCTACTCCCTGTATGGTAGGGATAAGTCCCCACAGCCTCCATGTCTGGTGCCATCTGCTTCCCACTGTCACAGTCATGGGGTGAAGGAGCAGCTGGCCAACACTGCCATCAGCTGATGATGCAATTCCTCTGGAAGCTGCCAATGAGAAAGGGCAAACCAACTGCCGTCAGTTAAAGAGCAACAAAACTCTGGGTCTTAGTTCTTGGCTCTTCTTCATGGCTTTATTCCAGCTCGGAGGAAAATAAGTAAGTAAGATAGGGAAATGGAGCTGAATTCAGCTTCCAGGACCCGATTTTACTAGATCTCTACGGTGGCACAGACTCCCCCACACAAACAGTAATGAAAAGTATTTGCAACTTTGCAAATTCACCTATGGATTTATTTATTTCCTGGGGTCTTTTGCAGTGCACTGTTACTCTGACCTGGATCTAGGTCTGCATTTATTCACTCAGTTACACTTGACACTGTGGATGCAGAGATTCAGAAAACACAGCCTTGTCCTGAAGCTTATCTCAGTGACCTGGGAAAATTCTTACCCACCTGCAAATGTTTCCTGCTCAGGGCTTTAAAAAAACTTACAAGCACAATATTTCAAAAAGATTATATCATTGATATCAGGTAACTAGTAGCTTCCAGGTAACAAGTAGCTTGAAAGGCAATAGACAATGGGTTAGGTCAGGTACAGTCCCTGATGGAACAGGGGCTTTGCTGCTCTGAAAGCCACAAACCAGCCCGTGACCTTCCTCTGCCATGAGTTGTCCACACTGAACACATTTGCTAGTCAAGTCTCAGACCAAGAGAGCTGTTCAGCTGTGTGCTCCCCTGCTTCTCAGACCACCGCAAGATTGTTCTCTCTATCCCATGGATGGGTGGGCCTGATATTCTTATTGCCCGCCTTCTTTCTCCCAGGACACACCAGTACCTTTGAAGCTAGGAGAGAGCCAATACAGTCCCTTAGATGCCACATTCCCCCTTCCTTGCTTTTCTCTACTGCCCTCAAAAAATCTTGGGCCCCTGCTTCCCCAAGGTTTACCCTATCTAGCTTCCTCAGTCATTGATCCTGCTTGTCACATTTCTCTGTCTTGACACCTTCTCATTCATCTCCAATAGCTAGTCAATGCTCATGTCTTTCTGATTTTACCCCCTAAATATCTGTCAATTCTGATCATCTCTATCTACCTCTCATCATCTCTATCTACCAATCTACTATTATCGCTCGCTAGGACTCTTGAAACTTAAGGTCTCCACATTTTTCAGTCTTGTTCCTTTTCAATTCACTCTCCCCACTAAGTCTATGAGAACTCAAACTACTTCAATGGCTTTCCATTGCTTTGAGGAGCATCACAAATCTCTATCCCACCCATTTTGTCCCTGGGCCTGTGCACATCTTTGGCTTTACCTCACCCTCTCATTCCCTGGGTTTCTGTCACCCTGATTATGGTAATCTTTCAGTTTTTCAAACCATCTCTGTTCCTTTCTGCCTTAGGGCCTCTGTACTTCTGTTTCCCTCAGTCTGGACCATTTTCCCCAACCCCCACTGAATTTCTCTGAATCTTTTAGATCTCTACCCAAAGGTTGCCTCCTCATAGATGTCAATCCTCCCCTCTGATTACATCAGACATCATGCATGTTCTTAGCTCTCCATGGAACTTTCCTTCATGGTATTTTCCACTTTAAATACATTTATATTTATGCAATTATTTATGTCAGTAACCAATTAGACTTTAATATTCATGAATATAAAGACCATGGTATTCTTGCTCACTATTATATTTCTAGCACACATTTGATATATAATAATCAGTGAATTATTTAATAAAAGGATGATGAAATGATTTAACAAAAAAAGTTAGGTTTCTCAAGAAGCCATAAGGTTTTTCCTCAGAAATAGACCGTCTACGTATGAATCTTCTTGGTTTTGTCACATTGGGGTACTTTGGGTAATAGGATCAAGAAGACAATTTATCTTTGGTGTTTCATGAATATGGAGAACCATTTCAGAAATTTTTCTTTTACCCCAATTTTGTAGGTTATCATGGAAATTTAGGGTATGCATAGTGTAGGGTAATAAAGTAAATGTGTCTAATTAACTTACTTCTTTCCCAACATCTCTTATCCCCTTGACCTACTCATCAGAGCTTGTCTCAAATGTATGCAGGCATCCTGTCAGGATTATAGGAATGTTTTCTTGCTAACTCCACTCATTTGATCATTATAAAAGTGTTTCTTTCTTTGTAATTACTTTGATGGTTTTCAGTAGTACTGGTCTGGCTTTCTATAGAATGCCCTTCAAGTTGTGTTTTTCTGATATTTTCTTTTCTTTTAAAAAATATTGAAATATATTTGACATATAAATTCATGGAAGTGTAAAGTGTACACCTGTTGATTTGATATATTTAAGTATCACAATATTGTTGCCATTGTAGCTAGATAAAGGGTATACATGAACCTCTGTGATATATTTGCAACTTTCTAATAAGCATACAATTATTATGGAATGTTTTTTAAAAGGCACATACATAGGTAAGATTCAGCGAGGTAGCCAAGCCTTTGTAAGTGTGATGTTAGTTTTTTTTACATTTTCACTATTCTAAGCAGCTAAATAAAAGGAATTATTGTGTCCATGGAAAAGCCAAGCATATGCCCCTTTGAAAACAAACAATGTACATCTAATCAATTGGATTGCATTCTGCAGAATAGGAAAACATATGCTATTGTGGTGATGTGTTAAAATAACTAACTATAGACAGTGTTGTCTCTTAAGCAGCTTGGGTTTCTTAATTGCGAGTTGCTATAGCTCTTTTCCTTTCTCAGTTGTGAGCCTTTATCCTAATTGTCTCACAGACTTGCAGTGAGGCTGTTCATTACCAGACACCATCACACTGTCTTGCTAACTGGTTCTCCTTGCACATGGCTGTTAGGATTTGTTTTGTTTTGTGTTTTTAATTGTATGTTTCACTGCTTAACTGCATTTTCTTCATATTCAATCCAAAGTCCTACCTCTGATTCTGGTAATGAAGTCTCTCTCTCTCCCAGGTCCTTTGGGCTGCAATAATCAGGTTATGTTGCTCTCTCTTCTAGGCATTTTGAATGAAACTCACTCCTCTGAGTCTGTTTTCAGAAAAGTAGGTCAAAGTCATAAAGAATAGACTTCCTGAGTGGTGACTTTTTGGTTCATCATTAATCACTTCCTTTTGAACAATTGGGAAAATATATTTCATGTGTCTCTTGACAGGTTTCAAGCAAGATTCTCTGCTGAGTCCTATGAGGATATAGATTATTTTATGACACTGGGAAAAAAACACCAAGTGTTCCATTTTTCAAATCTGAGATTTCTCCTTTCATTTAAAAAACTTAATAGCTTCCACTTTTACCATTTTAATAAATACTGGGAAATAGTTCTGAGGAGTTTATTTGTGTAGTTAGAAGAAGTAAGTGTGTTCCAGTGAGTGAGTAGGGAATACAAAAGGGTGTTCTCAGTTCAACAGTGGACAGTCTTTTCTCAGAAATAATTTCTACCCATTGAGTCATATTTATTAAATCAGAGGTGGCACAGGGAAAGGTAATGAGCCATGTCGACCCTTTAGTTTTAAATTACTTTTGTGTAATTGTAACCCAGCTCTACAAGATGAAAAATCACTTGGCTACAGCCCATAGTAAAGAGATAGTGACATTACAAAAGAAAGTTTCTAGAGGGTAACTCAGGCTTGACATGTAATTATTACCACAAGGTGTTTGAAGACTCAGGCAAAGATTTTGACTTGTAATCAGTCTAGAATCTTGCCTTGGTAGACCAGGAAGTTGTCCTACATCTTTTAGGAGTAGTGAATTCAGAAACAAATAATACACTGCCCTTGATTTGACATGTGGGATCTCAAACAGGACTGAGGTGGACATCCTCCTCACAATCCGGGATTGCTGGCTTCTAACCACTCTCCTGCCTGCCTGCCTGATTGCCCCTAACTGCTTCTGCCTGCCAGCCTGATCACCCCCTAACTGCTCCCCTGCCAGCCTGATCACTCCCAACTGCCCTCCCCTGCCGGCCTGATTGCCCACAACTTCCCTCCCCTGCTGCGACCCGCCTCCTCCGCTGGGACCCACCTACTCTGCATGAGGTGGCAGAGACACCGGGACCGGCCTCCTCCACACTGTGTGGAGCCATGGGACCCCCAGGCCTCACCACATGGAGTGGCCTCACCTCCACTGTGCACGTGGCCACCTTGTAGCGGCCATCTTGTGGCGGCTATCTTGTGGTGACTATCTTGTGGTGTCCATCCTGTGGCAGCCATCTTGTGGTGGCCATCTTGTGATGACGTTGTGCATGAGGGCCACCTAGGCTTTTATTAGTATAGGTATCATTCTTGATTTCCTCTTTATTCCTACATAAGTTGTTGATTTTCTCATCTATCTGGTTTACGAACTGTAGGACCCTTACTCTGAATTTTTTCTGACATATCGCATGCCTCCATTTCATTTTGTTCCTTTTCTGGCAACTCCTTTTCTTTCCTTTGAGGGTTGTTTCTCTGTCTCCCCCTTTCTGCTCTCTTGCAAGGGTCCAGGCGCTGAGATGCTCAGGACCTGGGGCTGACGCCTTGGGCTTGGCAGGTGGGGGGCACAGTCTGAGGCTAACAGGCAGAATGCATGGGGCCTGGGGCCCACACCATGGGCTTGGCAGGCAAGGAGCACAGTTTGAGACTCACCAGCAGATCGCGCTGTGCCCGGGACCTATGCGATGGGCCAGCAGGAGGGAGGTGCACTCCAGGACCCACAGGAGCCCATGTCCAGGGAGGATGGAGTCCTGGTGTCTGTGCGTCTGCAGCTGCGGTAGCAGGTCTTTAGTCGGAGTGCCTATAGGGTCCAGGGTGGTGTCTGAGGCCAGTCTGGGTGGCAGTGAGGCTGGGCTCCTAGTCACAGAAGCTCTCCCCTCCAAAATATCATGGTTTCTGTGCCAGTGCTGGCTGCCTGGGAGTGCTTGCAGTGGTAGCAGGGGCTCCCCATCTAAGAGAGCCTGGTCTGCCAGCCTCTGAAAGTCCTGCAGGATCTAACTGTCCCTCACACTCACACACACACCACACATGTCCACATACTCCCCTTTCTCTCCCTCACTCACTCACACTCTCTTCCTCACTGCTGTCCTGCCGGCCGCCATCTTAACTCCTCTCCCAAGAAGATATTCTTAATAATTCAAATATGATCCAGGCCAAAACTAAGGAGAAGGGGGAAAAAGGAGCTATGCCAATTCTTTTTCCAACCTCAAATTTGAAAATGTTCCCTTATGTTTCATTCATTCACTCATTTACTAACCAGGAACCAGAGCCTGTGCTAAGTATTGGCATTATAATGGTGAATGCTGCATGTGAACATGTCACAGGATGAAGAGGAGGTGAGCAGGAGTAGACTCATTATTGATTCTGCTTCCTCTTGTAGATTTCTTTTAAAATAACATCACTACAATTGCAGTCGTTTTCTGGAAGTAACGTGTTAACTGAATGAGGAAATGTTATTGTTACTCTAGAGACTCAAGCTCTGTTGAGACACACCCTGAACAAGTGCCATGCCAGCATCTTGCCCCAAGAGTTGAACGGTCATGGTTGCTCAACTGAGGGCAACTGCTCTCTGAGGAAGAGTCTCGAAAGAAATCTCTGCAGGGATGTTTCCTGGTATCAATGATGGGGAAAGGGGTCATCTGACCAACCTGTATTACCAAAGAAAAATCCTGAGGGAATTCACCACAGTCCTCTGTGACTGATGGATGGACAAAAGAGGCAGAAAGCAAGTAGGCAAGGCTATGGATGCTCTTTTAAATCAAATAAGATAATTTCCAGACCTTAAGAGCTTCTCTTGCTGCTCAAAATCCATGACTGTGTAACAAATGGGAGGAGAAGGCTGACTATTTGATGTGTGTGTAACAGAAATGTAGGTGGCTCTACTGGATAATGGAAGCCCAGAGAGCAGGAGAGAAAGAAGGGTATGTGCTTTGAATGTAACTTAGCATTTGAATGTAATTTAGTATTTCATGTTAAATTTATAAGAAGAAACACCAGAATTGTAATAAAGTCAAGAAAAACTATAGCAAATGACACTCTGGTAATAAGTCCTGCTCAAAATACCACACTCCGTGTGGGTTTTTTTTACAAAGTCCTCACCCAAACACATGACAAAAGACAACACTCCTGTCAACAATTTCTTCTCTAAGTGAGAACATGGGATAGGAAAAATATGTTCAATGATATGGTTCTCTCAGTTGTTTTTTTTCAGTTAAAATTCTGTCTTAAACTTCAACAGGCACCACTATTTGTTCTAGTGTGTCTGAGAACAATGGAAAATCATAGCCACTTCCTTCTACAAAAGGTTTCTGGAAGGTTCTTGGTAATTACTTACCTTTATCTGGGGGAAAGCTTCAAAAGGAGTCTGGGGAAGTGTAATTGAAGAAGCTGTGTGTATGAGCTTTTGCCTTCATGAGGGAGTTTGATATTCCTTTCCTGCAACCCCTCACCACGTGACCACTTGAAGAACTTGTAATCTTTCTCTCTCTTCCCACCAAGAGTCGCTGACAGAGATATTGGCACCATGTACAAGACAAGAGTTACATCATGTAGTTTGCAGTTTGTAGGCTGTCCTGGGCTATGAAATACGCTAAACCTCATTTTTTGGTCATCTCACAAAAGTACTTTATTCAGGTGAGATTCCTATTTCATAGAGAGTGACCTCCTTGGGCTCCTATCGCAGGCTTCACACCTTGACAGTCACCCAAAACCTCACTATGTGTAACTCATAGTCTCATTTTGATCAACCCCCCTCCCATTGGTATATAAAGGACCCCACCACTATCCCAGTCCCCAATTCTGGGAGCAACAGTCACCAAACATCATATTGACAGAGGTGGGTGTCCCGAGATGGTTTTGACAGAGCTCTGCGCATCTTTCACTTGGGAAATCCTTGGCCCCTCCTTCCCAGCTGTGTGATAATAGAGACTTAATAGTCTGAGAAAACAACTTTAGATTTTTTCCTGACCTTTGGATCCCCTTTCCATGATCTGAGTCTGTAGAACCAGCAGAAGAGCTATGAGCAGCCCCTGGAAAGCAAGTTGGATGAAGCAGCTGGGAACATCATAAAGGCCTTTCTCCAGTCAAAGGAGTCAAGATGCTTTTGAATATAGAGACCACACAGCTGCATTAGCATCTTCCTCCAGGCCAGGTAAAATTGGGTGTGACAATAGAGAAGGTGTTTTATCTCCCCTCCACCCCTAGCAGCCTATGTTTGGTCTTCACTGCATGCAGAGGGAGATTAGGATATGGGGGTTTTCAAAGTTTAAGAACCTTAGAGATAATTTAGCGAAGTTGTTTTCAAATGTCCTTTAGCTATGAAACCCTTTGTTCAGGAAAGCCATCCTGAAAGTATATTACTAAAAACAGAGAAAGGCAGATGTGTTGTGATTAAAGCAGTAGTGGGACAAGTCCTGGACCCTTCCATTTAGACCCCAGCTCAGATCTTCCAGCACTACATGGTCTAGTATGGCAGTCAATGGCCACATGGGACTATTTACAGGTTACTTACATAAAATTTAAAATTCATTTTCTCAGTTATACTAAGCAAATGTCAGCACCCAATAGCGACTTGTGACAAGTGGCTACCTCCTGGACAGCGTGGATGTAGAACATTTCCATCACAGCAGGAAGTTCTATGGAACAAAAGTGCTATTGAACAGCACTGCTCTAGAGTCTAAGAGATCTCTTGGAGGCTGCAGAACTTCTAGGACTGGGAAACACGGTGAGAAAACCCCTGGTGTATTGGTCACCTGAGCATGAAGAGAAATCCAAAGTGGTGGTGTGATTTGCCAACCACATGGCTGGTTATTGAGCTCCACCTCCACCTCAAGTCTCATAACCCACTTTTGCCTGCACCCAACCTTTAACCTCACTGCTCTCTGTTGCCTCCCCAGGATTCACTATCCACAACCCTAACCTTTCTCTGACATCTTTGCTATTTAAAGAGTAGGAATCCAGGTCTCAGACATATTTGAGGTTTGGAAAGATACTTTAAGTTTTTTACATGTTTAATCAGCTTCAGGCTGACATTGAAACTCACATCAGGTCCAAGCAGATGTGGAGCGAAATCCTGTCAATTAGTGAGAAGCTAATTAATGTTTCTTTGCCACAAATACTCTGGCAGGATCTAAAAAGTGCTGTTTTGCTCAGAGCTGCAGGATTGCTTGCTATGGAAACAATGCATAATTATAATGTTGATTTCTTGACTCTGTTCACAAGCTGGCAGTGGAGGACAGAACTTGCCAGCAGTCACCCCTGCAGTTAGACAGGAAAAGAATTAGAAAATAGAAAGATACTTTAATTAGTGAACTGAGACATTTTGGATTCTCTGCTTTTCATAGAATAAGCATATTTTATCTTGCATAACATCTTCCAATTCAGGTACTTCAAAGTGATTTCCTAATTATATCTTGTTATTTTCAATCTAAGTATTATTGTTATTATTACTTGCAGTACACAGAAGTTCAGATGAGGGGTCTATTATAGATGAGGCTCTTCAAAAATAGAGCATCCTCCAGGACCTGGTAACTGGCTGTGTTTTTTCTAAGGGCTAGGAACTTGCCCAGTTCGACTTCATGTTTGATACTTTTTCCTTTCTGCCCAAATCACCTGTGGCTTCCATAAGAAATGTCTATTTATAGGGAGATGCCCTAAATATGGCCAAGCCAGAAATGGAATCTCCATGTATCCAACCAGCCAACATCTCCAGCCAGTAGTCACTTTAGCAGATAGGATATGTGAACTAAGTCTCAGGCACAGTGATAGGCACAAAGGCAGTTATATAATGAAGAAACCATTATTTAATAATGGGAACTGACTCCTGAATAAATAGTTACAATCTGTCTTAGTGTTTGTGATGAAAGCAATTGTAAGGAGTGATGGGAGTGCTGAGAAAACGTTAACTCCCATCACTACACTGAAATTGTTCTGACATTATGCCACTGACCCTCTGTATGTGTTATTTCCTTGGCATCTTCACCTGTCTAGATAATTTTCATTCATTCATCAAAGTTCAGTTGAGGTCACCTTTATCTGTGATCCTTTCTGACCATACCACCTTCCCAAAGTTAAGCAGAATTGGATGCATTATCCTCACTACCCTTAGGGCAGCTCATACATTTCTCTATTCAGTACATCACATTGTTTTGTAATTATTTGTTTATGTTTCTATTACCCCTTTAGGATATGACCTTAACCCCTCTCAGATCCAATTTCTTCATCTATTCAATGGAACAATGTGAGTGAGGAGAGTATACTAGTTCTAAATTAAATGGTGACTTATAATACTGTATAAATGAATAGATGAATGAGATAGAGAATGTGATGTATGACTTGGGTCATGAAAAATGAACAGAAATATGCCAGGTGGAGATATATCTTAACTTTAGTGACACCTTCCTTACAGTTTGCAATAAATCTAAAACTGGGAACTAGTTTGTTGAAAGTTCATCATTCACATACTGGGTGTCTTTTAATTTTATTTATGCATTTACTTATTCACTAAGTATCTATCATAAACATATACCTGAAATGTTTTGGAAACTTTTGGAAGAGGAAGGACGAAGAACCCTCTCTGGAAGATTTTGAAGTTAAAGACACATAAAATAGTTAACTCTGCAGACAGTTAACTAGTAAATAGAGAAATTAAGAATATATATGAAGGGCATAAGTAATGAATGCAATAGTTGTTCAAAGGATGTAGATTTTGTTTTGGTTTTGATTGGGGAAAGTTTCTCAAAAAGGTGAGGCTTGAATGGGCCTGTAAATATAGGTAATCTTTGGAAGGAGTTGTCGGTAAGGGTCTCCAGCAGCTGTAGACCAGGAGGACAAGAACAGGGGGGGCATGGACAAGGTAGATTCCGGAGACAGCAAGTCACCCACCTAGCTAAAGCAGAGGACTTGCAGTGAAGAATTGCAAGGGATAAAATTTATCCATTTTTCTATGACACTGAATTCCTACTATGTGCCTACTATGTGTTCTAGGCATGGGGAGTATAATAATACACACTATGTAGTGCTGGTTACAAATAACTTACGTTCTAGTGGGCAAGATAAGCAATAAAAACATAGAAACAATAAATGTATAACAATATCATGAAGTGGTGAGTGCCATGAAGGAAAATAAAGTAGGAAATAAGGAAGAGAGAAATTTCTGGGGAATGAAGACAAGGAAGTCTTCTCTGATGATGTGGCATTTAAGCAGAGACCTGGATGGAAAAGCCAGACAAAGTCATCCCAAGTGAGAGGACATCAAGTGCTAAAGCTCTGGAGGAGTAGCATACTTGCTGCATTTGAAGAAAATTAGGAAGCCAGCCAGGCATAGTGAGCAAAGAGAAGAGTATGAGGGTATGATATCAGAGAGGTAGGCAGGGCCACCTCAAACAGAACTGTATAAGCCATAATAATGACTTTGGGTTTTATTCCAAGTGTACTTTTGAAGCCATTCAAGCTGGGGTATGAATGACATAACTATATTTTAAAAGGAACATTTTGACTGATGTGTGAAGTACAGATAATAAGGGAGTGATCACAGAGTACTCAATACTATTGTAAGTATTTCACAATTTTTAACTAATGTAACCCCAACAAAACTCTATGAGGAATTTACTATTATAATCCCCACCTTCCAGATGAGGAAACTGAAGCTCACAGAGGTGGAGTGAAACTGTGATTTGAGTTCATGCTCCACCCACTTCCCTAAACTGCCTCTAGTTTCCATCTAGGCTTGTACTAGGTGTAGCAGTGGAGATGGCAAGAAAGGGTTGAATTTTGGATGTATTTTGAAGGTAGAGGCAACAGGATTTGTTGA
Organism: Eptesicus fuscus; assembly: GCF_027574615.1. Taxonomy (NCBI): domain Eukaryota; kingdom Metazoa; phylum Chordata; class Mammalia; order Chiroptera; family Vespertilionidae; genus Eptesicus; species Eptesicus fuscus. The sequence continues at coordinate 20,467,362 of NC_072480.1, forward strand.
TGGATTAGACATAGGGGATCAGAGAAAAAACAAGAATCTTAAAAACGTTGACTGTGTTACTACATGTTGGTAATTTTGAGATGGAAACACTGGGGGGAAATCAAGTTTTGGCCAGGGAAGAAATAAAGGGTTCAATTATAATGAAATTTAGTTGCTGAAGACATCTTCTTAAAGATGACCAGAAGCAGGCTGGTTATCAAAGTATAGACTTCAGGAGAGAGGTTGGTGCTAAAGATAATTTTGCCATCTTTTCATATAAATGCTACTTTAAGCCAGAAGGTTAAATGAAATCATTTAGATAATGAATATACAGAGAGAAAAAAGCTGAAAACCTGGGGCACTCTAACAAGCACGAAAGAGGAAAAGAAATGAATATTAAATTTGGCAATGTGGAGATGGACAGTGACATTGACAATAGCCATTTGAGTGGAGTGAAGACAGATGTTTGATTGAACTGGGTTCAAAAGATAATAATTGGGCCCTAGACGGTTTGCTCAGTGAATAGAGCATCAGCCTGCAGACTGAAGTGTCCCAGGTTTGATTCCAGTTGAGGTCACATTCCTCGGTTGCAGGCTCCTCCCTGGCCCGGGCCTTGGTAGGGGCTCATGGAGGAGGCAACCAATCAATGTGTTTCTCTCACATCGATATGTCTCTCTGTCATTACCTCTTTCTTCCACACTCTCTAAAAATCAATGAAAAAATATCCTCGGGTGAGGATTTTAAAAAAAGAGAGAGAATAACTGGCACTTTTTTGAGAACAGTTTATCAATATCTACTAAAGTTAAAAATGAAGTTACCCTAATGATCCACCAATTCCACTCCTAAACATACAACTTAGAGAAATCTTTTTACCTATAATAGCAAACCTAATTGTAATAGTCAACCTAACTACCTATCAACAGAAAAATGAATAAATTAATTTTGATATATTTATAAAGGAGAATATTGTATATCAGCTTGAACTAAGGCTACATATAACAAAATGTATATATCTCTAAATATGCTGGTAAGGAAAAAATGGCAGGAAAATATAGTACAATAACATTTATATTTCAGTTTAAACATGCAAAACAATTCTACACATTGCTTGAGAGTACACAATTGGGAATAAAAGTAAAAAGAAAAAAGTAAAAGAGAATTAACAAATTTCAAACTCAGGATAGAATTTACCTTAGGAGGAGGAGGAAGAAGAAAATCTGAGAAGAACTAGTTCGTAATTTCAACTTCATTGATAATATCTTAATTTTCAAGCTCAAATCTTTCTTTCTTTATGTACAGCTTATAACTCTTTTTCATTTTTTATTTTTATTGAATTTATTGGTGTGACACTGGTTAATAAAATTACATAGGTTTCAAGTGTACAATTCTATAATACATCATCTGTATATTGAATTGTGTGTTCACCACCCAAAATCAAGTCTCTTTCTATCACCATTTCCCCCCTTGACCCTTTACTACCTCCCTCATCCCCCTTCTCTCTTGTAATCACCATACCATTGTCTGTGTCTATGAGTTTATTTATTTTTATTTTTGCTTAATCCCTTCACCTTATTCACCCAGCCTCCAACCCCCTCCCCTCTGACAGCTGTCAGTCTGTTTTCTGTATCTCTGAGTCTGTTTCTATACTCCAAGGCCATAGGAATCAAAACAGCATGGTATTGGCATAAAATCAGACATATAGATAAATGGAATGGAATAAATAGCCCAGGAATAAAACCCATGCTTTCATGGTCCATTAATATTTCATAAAGGAGACAAGAACATACAATGGGATAAAGACAGTCTATGCAATAAATGGTGTTTAAAAACTGAACAGATATGTGCAAAAAATGAAACTAGACCACCTTCCAGGATGACTGACTCCTAACCACTCACCTGCCTGCCTGCCTGCCTGATCACCCCTAACCCCTCTGCCTGCCTGCTTGATCACCCCTAACTGCCTCTGCCTGCCTGATAACCCCTAACTGCCTCTGCCAAGGCTCCCACCACCATGGCTTTGTCTGGAAGGAAGTCAGACATCTGGAAGATGGCCAGTCGACCTGGTCTAATTAGCATATTATCCTTTTATTAGTATTGATAGATTATATAGGATAGGTTTGCTTAAATGGAGGAAAAGCCTTTTCAGCAGGAAGAGATGCTCTTGGCAGATAAAAACACATAATCCCTATATCTGGACTGATAGCCAGCCATATGCACTATATTGCCGAACTGGTCATTAAAAAATTGAATCACTTTCTTACACCTTACACCAAACAGCTGTTGCCCTTAAAACCCCTCCTCAGCTCCCACCTTAGGTTCTGCCTTTGCAGTTGACCCAGAATAGGTTCTGATTGATCGGTTTCTATGCCAGTCAGTGTCAAAAGCTCCACCTCCTGGGCAGCCATTGACTCCTCGCAATTCACCCAGATTTGATTCTGATTGGTCGGTTTCTATGCCAGTCAGCATCTCTGGGCCTATCTCCAGGCCTGATCATAGAGGCGGGGTTGATCAGCAGCCACCCCAGGCTGCTGGTGAGCAGGCTGAACTGCTGACCTCTGGGAGAGAGAGAGATCCTTGGCTGCTGGTGAGGCCCGGAGAGAGGAGCAGGGTCTGATCACCCTGCTCCTCTCTCTGGGCCTCACCAGCAGCCGCTGCTGCTGCTGCTGCTGCTGCTGGTCAGCCCCACCTCTCTCTCTCTCTCTGAGAGGTATGTGCTTCTTCTCCAGCCACATTCAGCTTTCCAGGTGCATGCTTGCAGTAGGGGGAGAGTTGAATTTCTCAAGATTTGGGTATTTTCCAGGTAAACTTGATAAATGGGAAGAAGAACAAGGGAGTTGAGAGCATAGGCAAGGTAGTGATTATAATGATAAATCATGAAATTTAAGCTAGGTAAGGAGGGAAGCTCATGGAACATGATATTGAAATGTTGGAGGTTGTATAGTAGTTATCATAGATAATGTTTAGGGTCTTACTTGGGAGTGAGTGGTTCAGATGAGGTGGAAGACAAGATCATTGGGAAAAAAGGCCATGAAATTGCAAGGACAGCAGATAGATTTCCTACACAGATATTAAAATCACCAATATGGTGATAAGAATGATGGGGAAAAGAAAGATAAGCCAAAAATGAAAGGGGGGTGATGCTGAGAGGTTAAGTAACTGAAACAAAGAGGAATAGTGGATTGACTAACTTGATGGCATAATTTTTAAAGGGCTTAGGGAGAGTTTGCAATAATGTGAAGGCTGACTAACCCATAAGGTACAAGACGCACACTGTTTAAGATCTTGAAAATATTTTCAAGTTTTAAAACCAAAATAAAATTTTAACATATTAATGAATATATAATAATGAGTCTATCCTAGATTATATTCATATTTACATCAACACAGCTATCATTATCATATAGGACATATATATTTATTTTACGGAGGAAGAGGTCCATGAACGCAAAGTACTCAGGACTCATGTAATTCTAATGTAGAGCTATAGAACAGAGGGGGAAACAATTGTCTGGAATGGGAATGAACCAGCATAGAGCACGGTTCTCCAAGCTCAAGATTGTGAGAGGTATGAAAACTAATAGCCTTCATTTGAGAGGATATCCTTTAGTGGTCATTCATTCACTCATTCATTAATTTTCCTGGCTGAATATTAGAACCAATTAGAGAAGTTTTTAAAGTCCTGTCTGGCCAGTATGGCTCAGTGGTTGATCATCAACCTATGAACCAGGAGGTAACAGTTCAATTCCTGGTCATAGCACATGCCCAGGTTGTGGGCTCAATCCCCAGTGTGGGATGTGCAGGAGGCAGCCAATCAATGATTCTCTCATCGTTGATGTTTCTATCTCTCTCTCCCTCTCCCTTCCTCTCTGACATCAATAAAAATATTTTTAAAGCCCTGATGCCTAGAGTCTACTCTAGACCAATTAAATTAGAATTTCTGAGGGTGAACCAAGCATTAATATTTTTAAAGCTCCCCAAATGATTTCAATATATAGCTAAGACTGTCAGCAGTGAAAGGGGAAAAAAAGAAAAGGTGAAGAAAATTTGCAAAGGCGAGGTTAAAGCTATGGCAGATTTCACTGATTGCAGAAATGCATTTCATTGGGCATACTGAAGGTGTGAGTTGTTGAAAAGAAGTAGACATTTCAGTCAGATTAGGTGATAAGCAGGACTCCAGATGGATAAGAGTCTAGGCAGTCATGGATGATGTAAGGGTTTCAGGTTTTGGGGGGTGACTGCAATTAGCAAGGATAGCATATGAGGAATGATGGGTTTGGTACTGACACTTTCTCAATGGAGGCAGCCCATTAGCTCTAATTGCCACATTTCCTTGCCTGGTCTGTTATGCCATTTGTAGTAAGTGGAGACCAACCAGGACAGAGAAGCTAAGGTCTCGCCTCAAACATGCGATGTGCTATAGGCATCCTGCAATCCTCCATGGTGCTGTTGAAGCCACAGAAACACCAGCTTGTCAGGAAAGGATAGACTATCCAAGGGCCTGAGTGTCAATCTGAGAAATACACACTCTATCTTGCAGGTAATGGTAAGTGATGGAATGGGAATAGCCTATGTGCTGCCACATTTCAAATGCCAAAATACCCAGCCAGATTATGTAAGGATTTTTATGGTTATTTATTTGATTCACTACTCAGACTTGGTCAAGGTGGTTTACACACACACACACACACACACACACACACACACATATATCTATATATATATATATGCCAAGCAATGGAATGACCAGAACAACTGGAACAACTGGAAACTGGTCACAATGTGGCTGGTCAACCAGCCCAATGGGGGCGGGGCCGGCCAGCCAGAGCAGTCCGGCAGGCCCCCACCCATGCACAAATTCATGCACTGAGCCTCTAGTTAAGTAATAAACTCATGGTGAAGATATCAAAGGGAAAATGCAGCTAAGTAAGACACCAACCTAGAAAGCAATGGAGCAAGATTTAGTTTTTCACCATCAGTGAGCATAGGTGCTCAAAACCTAAAATACCTTCTATAAAGATAAGCAGTTCCCATTTTATACTACTGAATTTATATTCTTGGAGTGGTCCAAATAAAAAGATGACATGGGGAAAAGAATAATGGCCACAAAGACATCCATGTCCCAATCCCATATGGAAAAAAGGACTTTGCAGATCTAATTAGATATTAAGATATGTATATTATTCTTCATTGTTGAGATAGACTCTAAATACAATCACAAGTGTCCTTATGAAAGGGAGGCAGGATGATTTGACTACAGAAGAGGAGAAGGCAAGGTGACTACAGAAGTAGAGATTGGAGTGATGCAACCACAAACCAAAGAATGACGGCAATACTCTGGTTTCTCTTCAGATCACACAAATCTTTTCCCTTTTCCAAAGAATGCTGGCAGATGCTAGAGGCTATAGGAGACAGGAATAGATGGATTCTCTCCTGGAGCCTCCAGATAGAACCAGTCCTGCCAACACCTTGATTTTGGCTCCATGGGACTTATTTCGAACTTCTGGTCTTCAGTACTGCAGAGAGAGAATACATTTGTGTTGTATTAAATCACCAAGATTGTGATAATTTGTTCCATCCTCAATAAGAAACTAATACAGGGAGACTACAGTGAGTTTGATTTATATATTATTTTTCCACTTGGAAAAATGAGAAAATAAAATTATTATTTTATAATCAATACATCTCAAAGCCAACAGAATTCAAATTCTTCTGAAAAGAAAGTTAGGAAGTCTGTGGGATAAAAGATCATGGGCTTGGAAGTCAGGCCCCTGGGGTTCCAATTCCTGTACAGACAGGCACACAGACTGGGAGTAAGGACAAGTTCATGCCCCTCTCTAGCTTCATTTCCTCACCTGTACGGTGGAGAAGGTAATATATCTATATCACAGCACAGTGTTTGGCACAGCAGAGACAATCACTACATATGTGCCGCTATTGTATCTTTTTCCTGCCTTCCCTTTCACCCAAGCACCTGGATAAAGAGTAGATCTTCCTTGCATAAATGAAATCCAGATAAGGCTATGGGCAGAAATAACTGACACACAAGCACAGGAAAAACCTTTGGTTAAAATGTTATTCATTGAAGAAGAATGAAGAAAAAAGAACCAAGAAAAAAAATTGATTAAAGAGGCTCCTGGTAATAAAAGTGTCCACATCTCCAAAGGCTCTTTTCTGAGTGTTACAGACCAAACAATGAGTCATTTTCTGTTAGTTCAGAAACAGAAATTGAATACACTAAGATGAGACATAGCTATATTGTGTCTTCCTTTAATGCTAAGAAAATGAAATTCAATGAGACTGTATTATATATCATTTATGTCATCAGCCATCTAGTTTCCACCAAGGAAAAACTCTCTAATCACCAGGGTTTCTTTGGTTTACCCTTAATGTCTTTATTCCATGAAGCACACATGAAAGAGCTGGCCAGATTGCTCAATGCTCTGCTCGGAACTAAACCACAAAGCCCCCCACTCCACCCCCACCATTTTCACCTTTGAACTGAGACTTGCTTTGTTCTTCCAGATACAATTGACTTTTTTATTCCTGGATTCTGCCTCTTTAATGAACATGCCATATCTGTGAATTTCAATGAACTGAAGCTTGGACTTACATACTAATGAACTTGCTATCTGCTAATTATCTTCTATTTTAGGCTCTGTTGGAGGTTACAAAGAATTACATTAAGACAGAAGACTATTAATGGGCTATAGATAATTAATTGAAATTTTAAAATATATAAATTATTTATACATTGTGCACTTGAAATATACTGATTATATGTAAATCATTGTGTAAATACCAGTTATGTGTGACTCCATACAGAGAAAATTTACATGTATAAATATATATATTTAAAGTTGCATATTAATATTACAGTATTCTGTTTGGGTGGTTGATTTCTATCTATAGGTCTTTGGACTCTGAGGACTGTTAAAAAATAATCCCAGGTAATGTCCAGTGAATAAAAGAGAGGACCAGGTTGTTAGGTGGGTCCTAATTTTTCTAATCGAGTGGTCAAGTGATCACTGGAGAATTGATGACAGGGAAGAGAATCATTCCAGTGTGCTGTAAAGGCTAAGACTTCTGGTCTTCCACAATGCAACTACATGTCTCCATCTGGGAGAAGAAGTGGGTTTAGAGAGAAAAGCTCCCTATGTCTGGCAGGCTATTTTAAGTGTTAACACACTTAGACCAATGTCTAACATCTAGTAAGGACTCAATAAACAACTCATTTAACAAATCCTTATTTATTGTGTACTACATACCAATAGTGACTAAGGGCAGGCATGATCCCTGCTCTCTGGAGTTCTACAATCTAGGGGTGAGAAGCCATGCTGTAAATAACAAGCAAATGGATTGTTCCAGTGTCATAAGTGCTAGAGAAAAAAACAAGCAGTATCATACAAATGAATATAATGGCAGTTGGGAGGAAGTGAAGGGAAGTGCTAGTTTAAATAAGATAGTCAAGGAGGGTTTTTCTGAGATGAGGGTATGTGAGGTCACACCTGAAGGAGAGAAGGCCCAGCCACATGACGGGCTGGAGAAAAAGCATTGCAGAGAGAGGGACAAGTGCAGAGGGCTTAATGTTGGAAGGAGTATCAGGAGCTAAGAGGGCAGAGGACTAGTCAGTAGCCCTGAGTATGCAGAGCCTTGAATGATGTGGTAAATAATCTGGATTTAACTTTAAATCAATGAGAAGCTATTGAGAAGTTTTAAGAAAATCCAGCAAAATAACTGACTTAGTTTTTAATACAATCACTCTGCCAACTGTGTATAGAAAATAGATTTTAGTATTACAATCATGAAATTGATAATCCAAGAAAGGCTGGGGAGTAGCCATGGAGATGTACAGAAGTGGACAGCTTTCAGATATGTTTTAGGAGTGAAATCAACATGGGGTTGAGGCCTGTGTCTTGGGACACACTAGGGAACATTGGGTAATAAACACACTTTAGGGGGGCGGGGATCCCAAGGAGTTATATTTAAGACATGTTAAGTTTCAGATACTATAACACAGGCAAACAGGCAGCAGGATATACAAGACTGGGGCTCGGGAAAAGTCAAGGATGACGGTATGGATTTGGGTGCCAGGAGCATTTAAGTGCTACTCAAAGCCCTAGAAAGGATAAGACCAGTTAGGGAGAGAGTGTAGGTAGAGAAGAGAAGGCCTAGGGCCAGACTCTGTAATACATCAAGAATTAGAGGCTGAGTAAAAAAGAAAGAACCAGCAAAGGAGCCTGGTAATGAGTCTCTAGAATGGTAGGAGAAAATCAAGGGAGGAAAATGCTTCAAGAAGAAAGGAATGATTGCGTTCAATTTTGTAAAGATGTAAAGTGAAATGGAACAGAGAAGGGACTATTAGATTTGGCAGTTTGGGAGTCTATACAAGTCAATTAAAATGGCAGAACTTCAAGGGCTCCGGCATGTTTTCTTCTTTATTGTTCCCTGACTCCTCAGAGATGTCATGTCCCAGGTTAGAGTCACTTCTTCAAACTTGGATCCAGAATAAAGAAGCACATGGAGTACAGGCGGAACAGAGTAGAAGCTAGTTCATAGCTGACATCACAAAATTAAAATATAAACCTTGTTGCTTAGGCCACCAAGATTTGGAGGTTGTTTGCAATCACAACATAACTTTGTGGTGAGTGTTATTATAAAAAAAATAGCTACTAAAATCTGTAGCACACACAATACTTAATAGAGAATTAACCTTTATTATTTTAAATCAGGAACAAGACAATGATGCCTTGATTCAACATCGTGCAGTAAAACAAAAATAAAATAAAATATAGAAATTATTTATTAAATGGCCAACCTTTTATTTGTAGATAATATGATTGTCTGATAAAAACCCTCACAATAGAAACAATTCTATAAGACAGAGCACTTATTATAAGTACCAACAAAATCATAATGCATCAAATAATAAATCTAACAATATATGTGCAAGACTTCTTTGAAGAAAATTGCGAACACTATTTAAAGACACTAAAGACCTAAATAAATGGGGCATATACCTACATCTATATTTGTATAAAATATTTGTGGATAGAAGGACTCAGTATATTAAAAATGATGTCATTTTCCCCCAAACTGGTCTACAAATTACATGCAATTCCACCTCCATTTGATCTAGAGTTTTTTTGATGAACTTAATAAACAGATGTTAAATTTATATGGAAAAGCAAAGCATAAGAATAGCTGAGACATTTCTATAGAAGATGAACAAGATGAGGGGGACTCGTTTATCAGTTTATTATTGCTCTGTATTTATAATAATTAGTTTTGATTAATTTTATAGAAATATAAAATAAATGGATGGGTCAGCACAGAACATGCAGAAATAGGCCCAGACATGGAATGAAATCTAATATATGACTGAAGTGGCATTGCAGAACAGTGACAAAACACTAGGTTATTCAATAAATGATGCTATGAATATTTATTTGGCACATAGACAACAACAACTGAAAAAGCATACACAAAAATGAGTTTGATGGAGTAAAGACTTACATATAGAAACAGCAAGCTTAAGATTTTGGGAGAAAATATAAGATAAAATTTCCATGATGTAAGATAGGAAAAATTATTTTTAAAAAGATCCCCAAATCACAAACAATAATGAAAATATCAGTGAATGTGAGTTAAAATTAAGAACATCTGTTAATCAAAAGACTCCTAAATGTAAAAATAAGCAATAAAGAAAAGAACTTCTCTCCCAAAAGGTGGTGATAACATACATGAATCAACACTTCATTCACAGAAGAACTAACCAAAATAGCTAGTAAACACATAAAAATGTTTAATCTCTTTAACCTTTTGCACTCGGATGTCGAGTGTGACTCGACACGGTTAGCATTAGAATAAAGGAATCGAGAAAAAAGCAAGGGAGTGCAAAGGGTTAATAATGAGGACATTGTAAGTTAAAACTATAGTTACATTTTTATGCTTATTTGTTGGTAAGCATGGAGATCAATGGGAAATATTATACATATAATAACTCGTATAACAACTTGGGAAAATAACTTTGTTCTTAGTAAAGTAAAAAATTTGTATGTGCTATGCAAGAAATCACACACACATACACATTTGTACACACATAAACACCCTAAAAATACTGTTGCTCAGGGACATCTGGAGATATGTACAACAATGTCCATATAAGCATTATTTGTATTGACCTACAGTATAGCCATTAACACAGATAAAGCCTCAAACAAAACGTTTAAGAAAAAAGCAATAAGCCCTAACCTGTTTGCTCAGTGGATAGTGCACCGGCCTGCGGACTGAAGGGTCCCGGGTTCGATTCTGGTCAAGGGCATGTACCTTGGTTGCAGGCACATCCCCAGTAGGAGGTGTGCAGGAGGCACCTGATCGATGTTTCTCTCTCATCGATGTTTCTGACTCTCTCTCCTTCTCCCTTCCTCTCTGTAAAAAAAATCAATAAAAAAATATATATTGAAAAAAAAAGAAAAAGAAAAAAGCAATAAGTAATGTGGTTTACATATAGATCAAAAACATAACAAAATTTTACCATATATGACTGAGGATAGCCAGGGCTAACTATAAAATTTGTAGGGCCCAGTGCAAAGTAAAAATGTTGGATCTCTTGTTCAAAGAACAGAAAAAAGGCTTTTCCTTTCTTTGGTAGTTTCTCTCTCCATCTGTCGTGGTGTTTATACAAAAGAAAAAGCTGAGCTTTCCCTATGCTGAGTACACACATGCATGGGGAACTTCAGACCCTTACAGGCTCCTGCAGCCCACCCCCCACCCTCGCCCCACACCCAGGACCCTGCCAGAAATAGACAGCAGCAGGGGAGTGGGAGCTGAGAACCCATCCCAGGAAGGTGGTAGGAGATAGGACCATACATGAGCTGAGGCTCCAAGCCCTGGAGCAGATCCATTGTCTCATCTACTCCACTCACAAAAAATACATTATAGGATAAGGTTATTAGGAATTCCAAGAGGGCACCTGGAGAGCATTCTGAGCCCTGGGCCCTATGCAAACTGCATTGGGTGCATGCCCAGGAAGCGAGCCTGAGGGTAGCACAAATGGAGTAACATTTAAGCATTAGAGAGAGAGTTGAATTGTAAGAAATCAGGATCATGGCCACCCTTGGGGGTGCAGATAAGGGGAGAGATGTGATTGGGCAGATACACACTTGGGCTGTCAATGGTATTAATAATGTTTTACTTCTTAAGCTAGGTGCTAGGTACTCAGCTATATATTTTATTTTTTTGAAACTTTTCTACCCATTAAATATTATTTTCTATGTTTAAAGCATTACTTAATAAAATTATATATATATATAAATATAATACATATATATTTATATATACAGTAAATATACACACACCCATATATATATGAAGTAGAGGAGGTAGAGACATGAGTACATACAACTCAAGACATTTTACTATAAAAAGGGAGCAGAGAATTAGTATGGTAGCTAGAAATGCATATGCCCACTCTGCTTTCCTCCAAATATTAAACAACAAAACAATGTAATAGTAATAATGACAAAATGAACTCAAATCCTAAAAGACTATGCAAAGTAAACCATTAAAATCCCATGTCAATAATCTCATCTCAAAACCTAGATAGTATAAAAATTTCAAAAACATGAGAGTTATTTTCTTTTGTGTTCTCTTTTTTAACCCCAGAGTGGGTAAAGACTATCCAGTATGACATGTGACCTACTAGCCAACATGTGTTAATAAATTCAACTATAAAACCAGTGACCTTAACGCCATAACGACCATAACAACCAGTCGCTATGATGCCCACTGCAACCAGTGAACTGGCCTGATCAGGAGGTGGGGCCGGCAGCCAACCTCCCACAGCCCCTCCCCCCAGCTGGCCCCACCCCTGATCAGCCTCTGCCACCATGATAGAGGGCAGGAGAATGGCCGGCAAACCCCCACCTCCACAATCCTTTCCCCTGGCAGGCCCTGCCCCCCATTGCCCGCCCCACCCCAATTGGCCTGCAGCCCCTCCCCCAGCTGTCCTCTCACCCAAATAGGAGGTGGGGCAGGCCAACCTCCCACAGCCCCTCCCCCCAGCCGACCCCACCTCCAATAGGCCCCCACCACCCTGATCAGCCCACAGCCCCTCCCCCAGCCAGCTCTGCCCCTGATTGCCCCCCCCCCCACTTTGATCAGGGGCAGGGCCAGCCAGCCCACCACCCAGAGCTCCTCCCCCTAGCCATCCTGGCCCTGATTGGGCCCTGATCAGGGCGGGCCCACCTGTCAACTTCCTGCCCTCTCCTCCTCCTGACAGACCCGGCCCTGATCTGCCCATTGGGGCCACACTGGCTGAACCCCACCTATGCACGAATTGGTGCTCTGGGCCTCTAGTTCAAAAATAATTTGTCACTATCTTTCAAAATGTATTGTGCAGATATTTTTTGATCTGATAGGAACTTGCATGTGTCTGAAATTACACATATACATGCATATTAATTGCAGCAGTTTATAATGCAAAAAGCTTAGCAATAGTTAACATCATACAATAAGAGACAGGTCACATCTGATTCTTTGAAAGTGAAATGCAATTAAATATTATGCAACCATTAAAATATTGAAGTAGCTCGGTCTGTGCTAATAAATAATCACCATGATATTTTGCTAAGTGGAAGAGTAAGATGCTAAAAAATGAAACTAGCATACTTTCATCTGTGCTAGAAAATTGAGAGGGCAGGGTGAGAGAGGCAGAGAGAGGGGACGTGTATTTGTTCACATATAGGCATCCTCTGGATTGACAGAGTAAGCAATGGTTGCAAATGAGGAAGGGAAACAGGGCGGGAGGGAAATATTTTTGTGTTTACCCCTTTGTACACTAAAATCTTCATTTACATACATGGATTACCTACCCCAAATAAATTGTTTTAAAAGCCAAAATTCAAGTTCTCAAGCAATTATCAGTAAAAAGCTAGGGTTATTTCAGCAGCAGACAAACATTGAGATATAAGAGGACCCCCAGTGTGCCTGTTGAACAAAGACAGCAGGACATTTAGGAGACCATAATACACTCCACACTGGCTCTCTATGTGTCCTGAGTGAAACACAGATATCCCCCAGAGCAAAGTAGCAAAACAGCCTACAGATTTAAAAACAAAGAAAAGAACGTTCTTCTGTTTATCTATGTAGTTTTCCAAGTAAAATATGAGTGAGCTTATATTTTACATATCCACCATGTACTAAGCACTGTTAGAGTGTATATGTGGCGGGGAGCAGGAAGAGGCTCTAAACCTAAGAAATAATCCCTGCCCTCAATGAAACTATAATCTCATTAAAAAATGAGTCCAACAAACAAGAATTACTATTTCTCTGTCTATAAAAAATTCAATTTATCCATGTGATCTATGACCATTTCCAACTCTATTTTTTTAACTCTAGTTAGCAAGGATATGCTTTTAAGAATGCTGGAGAATGGGGTCTTAGTGCAGTAGAAATTTAACAAAATAGAAGCCATGAAGACTGAAATAATGGGAGAAATTTTATTTCATAGAGAAAGTTGGTTGTAGACAGATGGGTGGAAATTGGCTTACCTGGAGGACCATTTTGCTCTCACAACTTTTCTCCTCTTTGCATGGTAAGATGCCTCCCCTCCTCTGGGTTAGGCATGGCTGGTATTCCAATCCTTCATCAGTGAACTCAAACAATATTGTTTTGACATTGGAGAGTGGAAGTCAGCATTGAAGAGTATCAAAACAGGTATAGATTGTGGAGAGCTTATTTATTCTTTCTTTTGACATCCTGAGTGAAGAAGTCTTTTGTGGGCCTCGTTTCATTCAGCAAGTTGAAAAGGGAAAGATAGGGCTCTTAAGAAGACAGGTGTAGATCCCCATTGATAAGCTCTAGTATCTATTAGCTGTAGACCCTGGGCAAGCATTTGTGGGGGCAGGGAGTATATGGGAAATCTGTGTACCTCCTTCTCAATTTTCTTATAAATCTAAAACTCCTCAAAAATACAAAGTTTAAAAATGGGGAATATAAATACTTTACAATATTATTATAAAGAGTCAATAAGATGAAGATAAAAGACATATATTAGATACCTAATAAGTTGAAGTCATTAATTTTTATCATATTCCAACTCTAAGCTATCTTTTCTCCTCTGGGATACATCCATTCCCCTGTGAGGGTCTCCATCACACCTAGGTTTAAGTTGTTAAGGCTAATCCTTGCATGTTCAATTTATGTTAATCATAATAATAATTACAACTACCCTTTATTGATTGCCTGCTATTTGCCCTGCCATGTATACTAAACTATCTACATAAATTAATACAACCAATAATCCCATGACATAAGTTCCTTAAATATTTTACTCACAATTATTTATGTTTTCCATATCATAGATAGCAAAACTTAAAACTTAAATAGCTTGTTCTAAATTGTCTCATAATCAAAACACATATCCAAAATTACATGTCCAGCCAGATGCTGGGCATCATACTAAAGAAATTGATGAGAGAAAATCCTGTCATGATTTACTACTGGAAGAGGGCAAATCAATGTCTTATATCACTGAAGACAGGGCCATAATTACGAGCTGCAATGCCAGTGTCAGTCTCACAGAGATATTTTTTTAAAAGGAGGGAGAAGAAGGAAAAATACGAAGTACGTAAAACCTCCATTAACAGGAATCTAACTAATTTTTACAGTCAAATAAAAAGGCTCTTTTTCTCTGCTTCCTACTTCCTCATTTTCTATTCTCTATTTTTAGAATTAAAAAAAAAAATGACAACAAACCTTCCTATCAGGGATGTAGATGATGTTTCTGATGTTGATTTGAATTCCAGTGGTGGGTGGTTGTCTCAGGGAGATAGTGACTGACAGAAAGTTCCAACAAACACAGGCAAAGTCTACAGAGGTTTTTCTTAGACAGATATGGGCAAGAACTTACCTGCAATAAGAGTGCTGCAAAGAGCAAGAGAGCCTGCAGTGGGCTCATGGTTGGGGGTGCAGCTTCCGTAGCCCTCTACCTTTCCCATACATAGCATGGCATTCAGCCAATGACACCTCTGCATGGGGCTGACTATTTGGTCAGGCCATTCTAGAGCAGTGGGCAGTGGGGCAGGTAGGGGTGGGGAAAGTGTCTTTATACCTCAGTGAGAGAAGAGATTAGCAATGTTGTCCAAAGCAAATTACTATTCAACTGTGTCAACAACAAATAATTATTCAACTGTAACAGGGTAGGAATGCATTTTGCCCTAGGGATATTACATCCCTTTCTCATCAGCTTAGGAGCTAGTAGGAGCCAGTCTTGAACAAGGCTTCGGGAGGGAAGCAGACTGTATTGATATGGTCGATCTAGGAGTTTCTGAGATCTGACCATCCCAAGAGGGATCACACTTTCATTCTGTTTGGAGTCCAGTTCTCTCTGCTAGACTCAGCAGTCTCTAGGAATGAAAGAGATGGTTTTACACTAGAGAATGCACTGCACAACGCTACAGAAATCTGCTGTTTTTATAGTGGCCCTCGATTCTGCTCAGACTCCTATCCAGCTGCCTCCCCAGGGATCACTGTTTAATAATCACTGATGCTCAGGATAATAATCAAAAACACTGTAAGATCACAGTAATCAAAACACAGTAAGATTTACTTTCTACTTTATTAAGATAGAAAATAAATAAATACAATAAAGATAATGTTCTAAGATTTCAAAACAAGATATAAAAGAAAAATATGTCTACTTAATAAAAAATTTGATTCCACATATTCCATTTATTTGGGATTTGGCAATATACAATTTATATATCTTATTGTCATCCTAGCAAAGAAAAATAGACTCTCTCTTGCAACCTTTTCACTTTATCAGCCTTGCCACATTGGAATATTATTTTAGGAGTTTTCATTTCAGTAAGAGTTGACTTTTCAATATCCAATATGTAAATAAAAAACCTATTAGTAGAAGGTGAATAGTGGTTTAGGAGATTAATTTGTAATTCATGCCTATCCCCAGATGATTCAGAAAGATGGGAATATAGATTATACAGGATTCACACAGTATTGATACACAGTAAGGAGAAATGTAGATTGGATTGAATTGAGATGGATTTAGCTATGTCTGCTCCAGCTGGGACTGAGCATGAACCCTTTCACCAGCTTGCTGTTTGTTAGATTAGCTGAACCAGCAATGTCTTTGATTCAAAAATATAAGGGATAATTATCTCATACCGATTTATTTGAAAGCCTGCAGTGAAAACAAAGGTTAAAGCCTTTTGCAGTTCAGGAAAGACTAGTATTGAATTGGAATTACATTGTTTTCCACAGCACTTCCTAATGAGCAGCAACATTTCCACATGGGAAGAAAATTCTTTCAGATTTCTCAATTTCAGATAACACAAACTATCTCATGTCAGTATCTCAGCAGTTCTTCCCATACCGAAGGCACTCCTGTAAAGCCATGGCCTCATCTAGTCAAGGAAAAGATTCAAGAACTGAACATCTTGAGGGGGAGGAAATGACAATTGAACCTACTAGCTTTTTCACAACCTCCCTTTAGTTTGAAGACAGGTTTTGTTCTAGCATTTCTATGCTCCGAAGTTTTTACAAATGGTAATTATTATCCCATAATTACATTAAATGCCAGCAAAACTGCAAAGCAGTTCACTGAGGCCATGATGAACTTTCTAAATTAGACATAATATACTGATTTAACGTGGGCACAGCTAAACCCCAGTGGAGGCAACAGGTTACTTATGGTTGTAAATGTCAACAAATGATCAAGTAAGGGGTTAGTAACTCTCTCTCTCACACACACACACACACACACACACACACACACACAAGCACACCTTTCATTAGCTAAATTGCTGCTCAAGTATAATTTTCAAAATAATCCTATCTAATAATAGAGCAATATGCAAATTAGGCATCACTCCACGACAAAATGGCGGCCCCCATACCCACAAGATGGTGGCGCCCAGTCCCCTCAGTCCCGCTGCTGGAGTGTCTGGCCTGTCCCACCAGCAAACAGAGCACTGAGAGCAGGGCATGGTGGCTTCCTTAGTGCTGTGGCAGCGGGAAGCCGCCAGGCCCTGCGCGCACCGAGCCGGAGGAGGAGCAGGGCCTGGGGTCTTCCCGATGGTCGCCGCGGCGATCGGGCGATTGGGAGGATGCCAGACCCTGTGCACATGGAGCCTGTGGAGAAGCAGGGCCTGGGGTCCTCCCGATGGTCGCTGTGGCGATCGGGAGGACGCCAGGCCCTGCGCACATGTTCACACGGAGCCAGCAGAGGAGCAGGGCCTGGGGTCTTCCCAATGGTCGCCCTGGCGATTGTGAGGACACCAGGCCCTGCGCACACAGAGCCAGTGGGCGTTAGGGAAGACTCCAGTGCCAGCAGAGCAGGGCATGGCGGCTTCCTGATCTCTGCAGACGGGAAGCCGCCAGGCCCTGCATGCTGGGCATGGCGGCTTCCTTAGTGGGGCAGTGGCAGGGAAGTCCCCAGACATGGCAGACAGAGCCCAGACAGCAGGGCTTGGGGGCTTCCTTAGTGGGCAGTGGCGGTGGGAACACCCCCAGGCCCCGCAGACAGAGCCTGGACAACAGGGCATGGGGGCTTCCTTAGTGTGTCCATGTCTGGGAAGCCCCCAGGCCCAGCAGACAGAGCACACTGCAGGGCATTGGAGCTTCCTTCACATGGCACATGGCGGCAGCAGGCAGAGAGCGACAGCAGGGCATGGGGGCTTCATCTCCATGGCTGCAGGGAAACCTCCAGGCCCCGCAGAGAGCAGAGAACCATGGGGAGTGGGCCTAAACCATCAGTAGGATATCCTCTGAGAGCTCCTGGATTGTAGAGGGTGCAGGTTGGGCTGAGGGACCCCCCCGTGCATGAATTTTGTGCACTGATCCCCTAGTAATACCATAATTCACCTAAATTGAACATGACAAAGATTTTATTTATTTTTATATACCGTAAATGGAGAATCAATAATATGTTATTGGAGAATTGAAGAATTTGAAAATCAGGCAATCAAAAATGTGGAAATGAATTTGCTAACAAATGCAAACATGGTTACTATCCCATAAGACAATAAAATATGTTTGGGGTAACCTTTTCTATAGGGCATAAATCATTTGTATACTTACTAGATAAAAGTCATTAATGTTATATGAGTAAGAATCATGTGCATTACACTCAATTTTCTACAATTCCATTCTACCCCCACAGAGTTGCAAAATAGCCCAGTCTGTAAAGAACCAAACAGAGGTGAAACTTCTGTAGAATTCAATAATCCCCTGAAGGACAGCTAGACAATGCCAGCACAGCCAGGGGAGAGGACACCAGCTATCTCTTTTGCCCATTTCTAAGTGTTTGGCTATTTCCTCTTACAGTCAGCTGGAGTCAGCTGGTTATACTGGTATTCAGAGGAAGAGAAAGGTAGCTGGGAGAGAAATCAGGTGGATCCTTCAAACCTACACAAGCAAGGGCTTTAATAAAGCCAAGGGGAAAATTTAGAAATATTTGGTCCTAGAAAGTTAGTTAGAAGGAACACCCTAACACTTTCATTTAAAAATATATATCTGAGACTGCCTTCTAGGCAGCAGAAAGAAATGAAACCACCTTGCTCAGATGCTTTAGGCTCTACAGAACGACCTGGAGAAATGTTGTCTTTGGTGAAAAGAATTTCCTTTCCCCTCCCTCCTTCACACCCTGCCTACTCTGAGATGTTTCACTTTTTATTTGGGAATGATCAGAATTTTAAAACATATAAAGTATCATTTATTAGGATAATATTTCTTTTTTATCATTAATACATGTTCTAAAGTTTTTGCTAATGGAGGAATGGGGCATTTAAAATGAGATTTTAAGTAAATGATGTTTTAAATAAATAACATGGGAAAATAGTTCCATAGGTGGGAATTAGATCCAAATGTGAACCTATTCCTTTGACTCTACACCCCAAAGAACTAGGGAATGATGGAGTCCCCACTCCTCACTCTATTTCCCCGCTTTTTGGAATATTTAATGGGTTGGAAGTCTAGCATTCCTCTGTATCCTAAACAGTCACTAGTCCCCCAAAACTTTTTCACACTGGGGGGAAAAAAGGTCCCTGAAAAACAAAAATACCTACTCCCCATTTTTTTAATTTCAAAGAGTATACTTTTAAAATTCATCCTTTCCCAGGAATTTTTATGCATAACTCATTCAAACCAGGACTACTTCTGCCTATATTTTCCTATATAATAAAGAGGTAATATGCAAATTGACCCTCATGCCCTCATAAGATGGCCACTCTCATGTCATCACAAGATGGCCACCCCACACATTGTCACAAGGTGGCTGCTGCCACGTCATCACAAAATGGCTACCACAAGATGGCCACCTGACATTGTGACAAGATGGCCATCCCCATGTCATCACAAGATGGCTGCCACAAGATGGCCACCCCATGTTGTCACAAGATGGCCACCACATGTCATCACAAGATGGCCACTGCCATGTCATCACAAGATGACTACCACAAGATGGCCTCCCAACGTTGTCACAAGATGGCCACCCCCACGTCATCACAAGATGACCGCCCCATGTCATCACAAGATGGCTGCCACAAAATGGCCGTCCCATATTGTCACAAAATGGCCAGCAGGGAAGGGCGGTTGGGGGAGACCAGGCCTGCAGGGCAGGGCAGTTGGGGGCAATCAGGCCAGCAGGGGAGCGGTTAGAGGGTGATCAGGCTGGCAGGCAGAATGGTTAGGGGCAATCAGGCAGGCAGGCAGGCGAGTGGTTAGGAGCCAGCAGTCCTGGATTGTGAGAGGGATGTCTGACTGCCAGTTTAGGCCTGATCCCTGTGGGGTCGAGGGGTCCCAGATTGGACAGGGTGTAGGCTGGGCTGAGGGACACCCCCCGCCAGTGCACAAATTTCATTCACCGGGCCTCTAGTAGTCTATATTAACAACTCCTATACATTTGACATTGAACACAGGATGGTGTTGCTTAGTGTCACTAACTATATGCTATCTAATCGGTAGATTAAAGTAAAGATACTTATTAAAATTAAATTGATGCCAGTAGGAATAAATAGCTTCTCAAAATTCATGGTTAGTAAAAAGTCAGATTCTGATTACTATAATTATTTCTTTCAAGATATAAAGTATACAAATTATTCACATTAATGAGAGAAAAGCAGAAAGGAAGCAGGGAAAATGAATCTTATTTGTCATCTTGTCTTTGTCTTCAAGTCTTAAGCTAAATTGCTACTATTTCGTTTTGTTAAATTCAGCTCATTTCTATCAATACTTCTGAGAGGTGAATGGAATGAACAAAGCTGCATTGTTGCCCCCAAAATCAATCTGAAAATTTCATACAGAGAAATATGTATGTAAATGTAGAGTTCCAAAGGAGCTGCTACTTGTCATTTTGTTTCTTGGTCATTTTGAGTGTTTTATTCTGAGCACTTTCCATTTTGTCTGCACCCCGCCGCCCCCCGCCCATAGTAATGGTTACAAGGAACAAAGTACTGAAGCCTGCCTTCTGTCACGCAGTCACCCTAGTTACCTTGCTTTTGAACAGAGATTTTCATTTGCACAGCACATTCCACAAAATTCCCTTCTTTGAATTTCAGACCTACCCTGCCTGGGAGACAGATGTATGTAAGTGTTGCTAATTCCCTACTTAGGAGGAACCTGAGCTGCTTAGGAACTGCAGAGGCCACATTTGGGGGAAATAGTAGAACTAGAAGTTTAGGCCCTGTCTTCTCATTTCAAACCCTATGCTCTTTTTTTTTTTTTTTTTCCTTTTACTACAGTATCTGTTACTAGAAATTGTCATTGGAAATGGTTAAATTATAAATAATTATTTGTGATTAATAGCATTCTCTTACTTTGGTTTTTATGATAACTTTCAGGGATCTAGAAGTTCCTAGCATTGTGCTCAGCAGTATAGTTGTTGTAGCCCAAAATTTAATGAGGCAGATACAAAATAAAATCACACCTAACAAAGAAGACATTCTGCCTCATTAGGCATAGGTAAGCCATTTATTGCCACAGAAGAGGGACAATTTTCCAAATTTAGTTAATAAATGCCAATAGATGTCCTTCAACTGCTAAGGGGAAAATGATCTAAGCAAGACAATGAAGCAATGTTTTTCTCTCTGTGAAGAAATAAGCCTGATTCAAAGATGATACATATAACATGGAACACACGATGTGTACTTAACATTGTTCAAATAATAGAAATAGGTGTTAGACCCCAGAGAGGAAACCTCAGCGTATTAGGAAACTAACACAACTATTTCCTCTTCTCCATCACATTTGATATAATAAGAAAAATGATTATAAGATGCCAGATTGACAATCATGCACAAATTTCTTTTGACTGCTCAGCAGGGGCAAAGTGATGGCATTTTACAACACAAAGTGGAAATACCTCAATAAGACACAGAGTGAGGTTGCTGGGGCAACCCTCTCCTGTGGCTTTCACTTCTAAAGGTGGAAAAATCCCAGCTATCTGAAAAGTCACTGGACAAACAATCAAATTACCCTCTAGGCAGTCCAAACCTGAGAGCAGTCACTTGTGTCTCAAACCCAGAATCAAAAGAGGCTTTCTGGCTTCCAGAACTACCTTTTCCACAACATGTCCTCTGCTCATGTATCAAGCATCAAAGCACATGGCCTGGCATACAGTCGATGAAATAAAAATATTGTTAAATGCTTATATTTCAGTGTCAAAATTATAAATTCATATTTTAATTTCAATTTTTCATACCTGTAGTCTTTGCTTGATCTTGAGGATATCATGTTTTTTAGGCTCTTTGGGATGCAAAATACAGAAATAGGTTCTGGTCATGTTAGTTAATTACATACACGGGCAAGTATGAAAAACTGGATGCTGTCTCAAAAACACACAGCTAGGTCACAGAGAACTGGAATGCCATTCACTGCATGCAGCTGACTACACCAGCTCTGACAGTTTGACAATAATTTGAGGGCAGAAACAGAAATTTTATTTCTGGGCCATGTTGCAGTTCCTGTATCTACTACTTTCTTCAACTGCTTATTTTTGCTACTTTGATACCAACTTACTTCTTCCCTATTCTTGTTTGCTCGTCATCCTCTCAACTTACTTATTCCTTCTGCTTTCTTATGATTTTGGTCCTTCAAAGCACCTACTCACTGCCTTTGTGCTCTGTGACTCCAAGTCTGGATCACTCTGCATTTTACTAACTTCCTAGATCTCTCATTCAAGCTCCCCCAAAGAGAGTCTGCTGAAGGTTGCTAGTCCATGTGCATATAGCTAGGGCAGAGGTCCTGTGCTAGGCACCTTGAGGACTCTGGCCAGCTCACAGAAAAGCCCTATCTTTGGTCCAATCTACTGTGGCTAGAGTGACAGAGACATACAATACAAGCTTGGTGAACCTATATGAAAGGAAACATTCAGAAGAGAGGATGCAGTGGGTTCAGCACATGGACATCTCAGAAGAGATCTGCAGCTACGGGATGGCTTCTTGAAAATTCTTCAGTTCCGAAATCTACAACTTCAAATTTTTTAAATAGACAGAGATGAGACCAAGCAATTTGACATGATATTCTAGATCTGACTCTTCACCAAAATGTGAACTAAGGAGGAAAGATGCTGAGGACTGTTGATTCCTGTAGTAAAGAAGGGGGCACTCCAGGAACAAAGGCAAATAATATTTATTATTTTCCTCATGTGATGCAGTATGAAAAGAGTATTCCAATATTCAATTCAACCAGCAATTAATTAGATTGCCAACAATCTGAAGTACCCCTTTAGGATGGCATGATATAGCCATAGAGTAGGGCCATGATTCTAGAAAATGAACCGCTAAGGCCAAAGAATGAATTTGTCTCAGATATATGCTTCTGAGCATCCATTTGTACCAACACTCATTGTACCAAGGATACAAGACAGTTTTAACAAAAATTGATCAATTAATAAAGGTTGGTTGACCAAGTATGTACATATGTAAAATGGGACATTTACTAATCACTATAATCAAATCTCATATATTACATTTAGTTGTGCAGCTTTTTAGCATTTCAAAATTTTCTCCAAAACTCATCTTTTGCTTCTAAACAAGAAAAATATATGCTTAAAAATAATGAAGATCACATCTTACAGAATACACACTCAGTCTTTCATATTCACTGGTCTATAGCTTACCCATGACATGAATATTTTCCTATACAAGGTTTTAACATTGAAGTTGAAACAAAATACTAGCCTGGTTTCTAAAAATTTGTAGTGGCAGTTTCTTTGCTGAAAAAAAAAAAAGTATACATTTCTATATAACAAGAGACAGTGCTCCTTCATGGGAAGTAAAATATCATTTTCAAATGCACTCATTTCCTAATAAAAAATGGAGAAAATTCTTCCTTCCTAGTGACAGCCTTCAGAATTGAATTATTTCATCAAAATAGCATGATTTATCAAAGAATTCAGAAACAATATTCTGGCTCTTCAAAAGAAAATTGCTTCACAATACAGTTGTCTATGTCTGGTATTTTCACCATAAGCATCTTTGCCAGCGACATCATTGCCACAAACATTTTGCCACAAATATTTTGCCACCTAACTAATTGGCCATAAGGCAATTTCGCTGTAAAAAATATAAAATCCTGAAAAATGAAAGAAGGACATTACAAAGGACACAACACAGTTAAAAATACTTTATTGTGAAATACAAATACTTGAATACATTTAAAATTTGTTCAAGTAGAGAGATCCAAGATGGCTGTCAACAGGATGGCAGGCTGCAAGATAGTGTATGAGTGAGAGAATGAAAGGAGAGTGTGTAGATATGCGGGGCTGGTACTCTGCAGCCACAACAACCAGGGACCAGCTGCCTCAGCTGTGAACCCAGGAACACTGGGACTCCAGCCTCCCCGACTGCAGGCACCTAGGAAGACAAAGCAGCGTGAATATGCGGATGAGCCTTGTGCCTTCTCACAGAGAAGATAGAAGGAACAGCTGAATCTAATAACATCCACCCAGAATTGACGAGTTAAACACAGCTGGTGAGGCAACCTGTGGACAGAAAAATCAGATATCAACTAGAGAAAGTCAACACAGGAGAAGGAGAGCTACATAACCAGACACCCAGAGAGGAATAAACCTGGGGAGACAAAGAAACACCCCATATATGAAAGAAAAGAAGGAATCACTGGAAAAGGAAGTAAACAAAATGGAGGCAAGCAATATGTCACAGAAAGAATTCAGAGCAATGGTCATAAGGTCGCTGAAAAGGATGAAAGACAAATTCAACAATATGTGTAAGAATCAAGAGAAATGAAGAACCAAGAAGAAATGAAAAATGACATTGCTGCAATAAAGAACTCAATAGAAAGCATCAACAGTAAACTAGAAGAAGTAGAGGACTGCATCAGTGAGCTAGAAGACAAGGTATGAAAAAATACCCAAGCAAAGCAGCATCTAGAAAAAAAAAAACTTAAAAAAACAGGAGGAGAGCCTAACACGAAACAAAATCCGCATAATAAAGGTGCCAGAAGGAGAAGAAACTGAGCAAGAAATAGAAAAACTGTTTGAAGAAATAATGACAGAAAACTTCCCTGATAGAGGGAAGAAAAAACTCACACAAGTCCAAGAAGCTCACAGAGTCCCAAACAAAATGAATCCCAAAATACCGACACCAAGACACATTATAATTAAATTGGCAAACACCAACAACAAAGTAAGAATCTTAAAGGCTGCCAGAGAAAGGCAGAAAGTTACCTACAAAGGATCCCCCATCAGACTAGCGACTGATTTCTCAACAGAAACACATCAGGCCAGAAGGGAATGGAATGAAATATACAAAGTCATGCAAAGGAAGGGACTGGATCCAAGAATACTGTACCCAGCAAGGCTATCAATCAAAGTTGAGGGTGAAATCAGGAGCTTCACAGACAAAAAAGGACTAAGGAAGTTTATTACCGCCAAGCCATCAATGCAAGAAATACTAAAGGGTCTATTGTAAAAAAAAAAAAGAAAAGAAAAGAAATAGGAAGGGAAGAAGGAACACAGGCATAGAGAATAAAAATGGCAACAAACAAATACCTATAAATAATAACTTTAAATGTAAGTGGATTAAATGCCCCAATCAAAGAAATAGGGTAACTGAGTGGATAAAAAAACATGACCCATATATCTGCTATCTACTAGAAACACACCTCAGAACAAAGGACTCACACAGACTGATGGTGAAGGGATGGAAAAAGGTTTTTCAAGTGAATGGAAATGGAAAAAAAGCTGGGGTAGCAATATTTATATCTGACAAATTAGACCTCAAAGTGAAGGCCATAACAAGAGATAAGGAAGGCTACTTCATAATGCTAAAGGGAGAAATTCAACAAGAAGATATAACTCTAGTAAACATATATGCACCCAATACAGGAGCACCCAAATACATAAAAAAAATATTCTGCAGGCTATCAAGGGAGAGATTGACAGCAATACAGTCATAATAGGGGACTTTAATACCCCACTAACACCACTGGAGAAATCCTCTGAACAAAAAATCAGCAAAGAAACATCAATCCTAAATGACTCACTAGATCAGATGCAATTAATTGACATCTTCAGAACATTTCACCCCGAAGCTACAGAATATACATTCTTCTCAAGTGCACACAGGTCATTTTCAAAGATAGACCACATATTGGGTCACAGGCAAAGTCTCTTCAAATTCAAGAAGATAGAAATCAAACCAAGCATCTTCTCAGATCACAATAGCATAAAACTAGAAATCAACTACAATAAAAACAATTAAAAAATCAAAAACCTGGAAGCTAAATAGCATGCTATTAAACAATGATTGGGTTACCAAAGAGATCAAAGAAGAAGTAAAAAGCATCATGGCAACAAATGACAATGAAAACACAAAAATCCAAAATCTATGGGACACAGTAAAAGCAGTCTTGAGGGGGAAGTTCATAGCTCTATAGGCTTATCTCAAAAAAAACAAGAAAAAATGGTAATAAATTACCTAACCTTACAACTCAAAGAGTTAGAAAGAGAGCAACAAGAAAAGCCCAGAGTAAGCAGAAGGAAGGAAATAATAAAGATCAGAGTGGAGATAAATGTCATAGAGACCAAAAAAACAATACAAAAGATCAACAAAACCAAGAGCTGGTTCTTTGAAAGGATAAACAAAATTGATGAACCTCTAGCCAGGCTCACCAAGAAGCAAAGAGAGAGGACCCAAATAAACAAAATCAGAAATGAAAGAGGTGAAATAACAACTGATCCCACAGAAATACAAACGATTATGAAAAAATATTATGAGCAACTCTATTCCAACAAAATGGACAACCTAGATGAAATGGACATATTCTTAGAAAAATACAAGCTCCCAAAACTCAATCAAGAAGAAGCAAATACCTGAATAGGCCAATAACTACCAAAGAAATTGAAGCAGCAATAAAAAATCTTCCAGCAAACAAAAGCCCTGGTCCAGATGGCTTTATAGAGGAGTTCTCCCAAGCATTCAAAGAGGAACTAAAACCTATCCTCCTCAGACTATTCCAAAAAAATTCAAGAGGAAGGCACACTTCTGAGCTCTTTCTATGAAGCCAGCATTACCCTAATCCCAAAACCAGATAAAGACACCACAAAAAAAAAGAGAACTACAGGCCAATATCCTTGATGAACATAGATGCTAAATCCTCAACAAAATTCTAGCAAATCAGATTCAGCATTACATTAGAAAGATCATACACCATGACCAAGTGGGATTTATTCCAGGGATGCAAGGATGGTACAATATCAGCAAATCAATAAATGTGATATATCACATAAACAAACTGAGAGACAAAAATCACATAATCACCTCAATTGATGCAGAAAAAAAATTTGACAAAATCCAACTCCCTTCCTTGATAAAAACTCTCAGCAAAGTGGGAATAAAGGGATCATTCCTCAACATAATAAAAGCCTTATATGACAAACCTACAGCCAAAATCATACTCAATGGGCAAAAACTAAACTCATTTCCCCTAAGAACAGGAACAAGACAGGGAGGCCCACTCTCACCACTACTGTTCCATGTAATACTGGAAGTGCTAGCCATTGTGATCAGACAAGAAGAAGAAATAAAAGGCATCCAAATTGGAAAAGAAGAAGTAAAACTGTTTTTATTTGCAGATGACATGATACTATACATAGAAAACCCCAACGACTCCATCCAAAAACCACTAGACCTAATAAATGAATTGGGCAATATAGCAGGATACAAAATTAACACCCAGAAATCTATGGCCTTTTCATACACCAATAATGAACTCACAGAAAGAGAAACTAAAAAAGCAATCCCATTTATCATTGCACCAAAACAATTAAGATACCTAGGAATAAACTTAACTAAAGACATAAAAGACCTGTACTAGGAAAACTATAGGACATTGAAAAAAAGAGATAGAGGAAGGCATAAACAAATGGAAGAACATACCATGTTCATGGATTAGTAGAATCAACATCATTAAAATGTCCATACTACCCAAAGCAATCTACAGATTCAATGCAATCCCCATTAAAATACCAACAGCATATTTCAAAGATCTAGAAGAAACTCTCCAAAAAATCATCTGGAATAAAATAAGACCCCGTATAGCCAAAGCAATTCTGACAAAGAAGAACAAAGTTGGAGGGATCACATTACCAGATATCAAGCTACATTACCAAGCCACGGTTCTCAAAACTGTCTGGTACTGTTACTGGCACAAGATCGGACATATAGACCAATGGAACAGAACAGAGAACCCAGAAACCGACCCAAGCCATTATGCTCAATTAATATTTGCAAAGGAGGCATGAACATACAATGGAGTCAAGACAGTCTCTTCAATAAATGGTGCTGGGAAATTTGAACAGATACATGCAAAAAAAAAATGAAACTAGATCACCAACTTACATCATACACAAAAACAAACTCAAAATGGCTAAAAGGCTTGAATATATGGCGGGAAACCATAAAAATCCTACAAGACTGCATAAGTAGCAAAATATCAGACATATGTCGCAGCAATATCTTTACAGACACAGCCCCCAGGGCAATGGAGACTAAGGAGAAAATAAACAAGTAGGACCACATCAAACTAAAAAGCTTGTGCACAGCAAAAGAAATGATCAACAAGAAAGCCCACTGCATGGGAGAACATATTTGCCAATGATATTTCTGATAAGGGTTTAATCTCCAAAATTTACAGAGAACTCATACAACTTAACAAAAGGAAGATAAATGATCCAATTAAAAAATGGGCAAAGGATCTAAATAGACACTTTTCTAAAGAGGACATACAGAAGGCCCAGAGACATATGAAAACATGTTCAAAGTCTCTAATCATCTGAAAGATGAAAATCAAAACAAAAATGAGGTACTATCTCACACCTGTCAGAATGGCTATCATCAACAAATCAACAAACGACAAGTGTTGTTGAGGATGTGGAGAAAAAGGAACCCTCCTTCACTGCTGGTGGGAATGAAAACTGGTGCAGCCACTGTGGAAGACAGTATGGAGTTTCCTCAAAAAGTTAAATATGGAACTTTCATTTGACCCAGTAATCCCACTTCTAGGACTATATCCCCAGAAACATCAATCAGAAAGGATGTATGCATCCCTATGTTCATAGCAGCACAATTTATAATAGCTAAGACTTGGAAACAGCCTAAGTGCCCACCAGCAGATGAGTGGATTTGAAAACTGTGGTACATCTACACAATGGAATACTATGTTCCTATAAAAAAGAAGGAACTTTTACCATTTGCAACAGCATGAATGGAATTGGAGAGCATTATGCTAATCGAAATAAGCCAGTCGGAGAAAGATAAATATCACATGACCTCACTCATATGTGGGATATAATGATCAACATAGTTTGATGAACAAGAATAGATCCAGAGACAAATGATAGGGGTAGGGGGTAGGGATTAGAGAGCAACCAAAGGACTTGTATGCATATTGGCATAACCAATAGACACAGACACTGGGGTGGTAGGGATTTTCCCGGGGTGGGAATGGCTGCGGGGGCAGGCAGTCAATTGGGGTAAAAGAAGACATATGTAAAACTTTAGACAATAAAAAAAAATAAAAGAAAATTCAAAAAAAATGTAAGTGCACTGGAGCAAAATGGAATCAGGTTGAAGTTTTCAGTGTATATTTACTAAACTGGTTTTTTATCTTATGTTCAGATGAAGTAAAATTTGTCAGAAATTTCAAAAAAAATTGTTCAAGTATTTTTCATGGCAATAATGTTCAAATTACTGATTTAATTTTATGGATTGCACCTAAGTGCTTGTCTTCATTTTATGGGAAATGTGAGTTCAACTAACTGCTCCCTCAAAGAGAGCACTTGGCCTATGTTTCTCCTCCCAATGTAATGCATTCAAAATAAGAATCCAACTCTTGGGGCAAATCACCATCACCTGGATGAAATGCTATTTTAATACCACCACTACATCTACTAGTCACTGTATAGATTATTATGGGGGCTAGCTAAAACTTATATGCAATATAAAAATGGGAGCAACTGGAAGAACTTGTCAATGGAAAAATTAAACCAAACTGACAACTAGTTTAAATACATCAAGTCTGCCGAAGGCAGTTGATTGATTTTTCAGTGGAAAAATAAACAAAAACAAATAACTGTCAACCAGTTGTTTTATCATTTTTTTACAGTAAAATTTCCTTATAGCCACTTAGTTATGTGGTAAAAATGTTTTTGGCAAACATGTTTGTAGCAAAGATGTCTATGGCAAAGATGCTACAGCAAAAGTACCTGTAGCTGAGTTTGTAAGCTCTTGTGTCAATGTTATTAAAAGTAATTATATGGAATACCAGAAATCTAAAAAACTGTTTTAAAATGTTAATAGAACTTATGTCCCCCAAAACTTATTAATTTCCCAAGGAATTTAGAACCAAATTATATTGTTAAATTTGTAACCAAAAATAAAAATGTAAAGAACAGTAGGAAGATACTGGGAAGATGACAGACAAATATGGTTTAAATTGTAAGCTTATAAAAAGATACTCAGCATTATTGAGCACTTCTACACCGCAAGGCTGGTACACAATGAATGCTAGTTGGAAATCAGACCTATAGTCGCCAAGTGTAGTGGGTTGAATGGTGGCCCCCGAAAAGTTATGTCCACATTTTAATCCCTTGAACCTGTAAAAGTGACCTCATTTGGGAGAAGTCTTAGTAGATGTAATTAAGGAAGGATCTAGAGATGAGCAGATCATCTTGGAATATCCTAGTAGTCCCTAAATCCAAACTTACAGGTTTCCTTAGAAGAGGCACACAGAATATAGACACAGAGAAAAGAGGAGATGGCTACATGAAGATGGAAGCCAAGAAATGCCCACGGTCACCAGAAGCTGGAAGAGGCAGGGAACAATTCTCTCCTCCAAAACCTCTGGAGAGAGTGGGGCCCTGCTGCTGCCTTGAAACTGTGAAAAAATACATTTCTGCTGTTGCAAGCCTCCCAGTTGAAGGAGCAGGACATTCAGAGCTTGGAAACAGTAGGCTTACAAGAAACATGACAGCTGCTTCCAAAATAAACTCTCCAAGGTCTGCACATGCTGCACCCTCTCCTTAGACTGTCCCTTCCCAACCTTGTCATTTAGCTATCTCCTTCCTTTCCATCAAAACTCGACTTAAATTCTGGATTCTTAGAGGTCATGTGTTCCTTTCATAAATTCTCATACCTATTCCCAAAACCACTCCAGAGATTTTAAAGTTTGAAATTTAAAAATAAACTGCAAGTTTTATTTTTAAAAAACTCTACTCAAATGTTACTTTCTCTGCAAAACCTTCCAGACCCAAGCCTTGCTTAGATATCCTGCCATGTATTTGCTTAGATATCCTGCCATGTATTTCTATAACAAATTTTAACTGCTTACCACATCATATTGTGATTGCATTGGGATTTACTTATCTATACCACTAGACTATATCCTTTTTTGGGGGGTAGAGGGTGGTGGTTTAAATTTTATATTATTATCTTTGTATTTACACACCCAGTGCTGTCCCTGGGAGAGAGTTACCATTCAACAAAGGTCACTTCCACCAATCATTGGAAGTGTCCTAAGAAGGCCCTGACATTAGAGACAGTATTGGTGTGTTTTGTAGTAAAGCATCTTTAGTCACTGTTCCTTCTCTAAGATTTTGTCACTTTCCATATCCCAGAATTCCTGTCAAAGAACTAGTGCTATTTTTAGTGATCTAATCCCATGGAGTTATTGACCACCTATCATGTGAAGTTTTAATCACAATTGAATATTGACTCTTTGCTGCTACTAGAATTACTTAGATGTGTCAACCAATGGTAGTTAGTTGGTGGCAATTTAATGCCAACAGAAATCCCCAATTTGGGGTACAGTGAACAAGGAAACTTTCTTCAGTGCAAAACAGCTCAATTGTCATACAGTACAGCTGTGAGGCAGCCCAGGGACCAGGCTTCCCTGGGGCCAGGTCTGTCTCCCACTACACAACTGTGCTCTGCTCCTGGATGGTCTACTCTGGCTCTGATTTTTTGCTGGTCTCCTTTGTGTTATGCTGGTCTGCTCCATTGTGCTCTGGCCAGTCTGCTCTGGCCTGTCTTCTCTGGCCTGTGCTGGTCTGCCCCACTCTTCTTTGGCAAGACACTTTTAGTGTTATAGCTTAGCCAGGGAAACAGTCTTCAGTAGAAAGGGAAAGTGCACTCCCAGAGCCAGAAGGAAGCTGGTTTATATGGACAGAAGTCCCCGCCTCTGGTCCCTGATTGGTCTGCCCTCATGCAAATGAGGACTCCTAATCCTCGAAGTTTGATTAGTCTAAAAGGAACTGTCCTGATTGGTCAGAATAGAGCTTCTCTGGGTAGGCAAGGCTGTGCAGCTCTGATTGGATGGGGAAAGCTTAGTCCTATTGGTTGAAATAGGATTCCAGGAACTCCTTTATAAGGGTTGGTTCAGATGGCAGAAACACAGTGCAGACAGGCAGTTCAGTGCAGGCCTCTCTCTGAAGTGCAGTTACATGAGAAACCCTTATGTATAAATGACTGCTAGGCTCTGTATTTTAAATTTAGACTCATTTAGCTACCAGGAGCCCTTCTTAGTAGGTCTCTTCTTTCTCAGGGTTCACAGCCAGAATAAGATCCAGACCATCCTTGCAAGAAGCTTATAATACCACTAGAGGCCTGGTGCATGAAATTCGTGCACTGGGGAGTGTCCCTCAGCCCAGTCTGCACCCTCTTGAATCTGGGACCCCTCGGGGGATGTCCAACTGCCGGTTTAGGCCAGATCCCAAAGGAATCCCTGCAGGATCGGGCCTAAACTGGCAGTCAGACATCCCTCTCACAATCCTGGACTGTTGGCTCCTGACCACTCACCTGTCTGCCTGCCTGATTTCCCCTAACCACTCCCCTGCCATCCTGATCACCCCCAACTTCCCTCCCCTGCCGGCCCAATCGCCCCCAACTGCCCTCCCCTGCCGGCCATCATGGGGTGGCCATCTTGTGACAACATGGGGTGACCATCTTGTGACAACTTGGGGGCAGCCATCTTGTGGTGGCCATCTTGGGGGCAGCCATCTTGTGGAGGCCATCTTGTGATGACGTGAGGGCACGAGGGCCACGTAGGCTTTTATTAGTATAGATAAGCATGAGGAGAAAAAGGTTGCTTATGACTCATAATAACAAACACAAAATGTTATAGGTGTTCATAGGAGAAAAAGATCATATCTAAAAGGAAAGGATAAAAGAAAGCAGGATGAAACAGGTAGCCCTTGAAAGGACCTTGAGCAATGGCTAGGATTTTGAGAGACCTTAGGAATAAAATATTTTTATAGCCCAATGTTTCATATTTAGTTGTTTCATGTTTGCTGATTCTCTATTAAGATCCAGCTTGTCATTTATAAACATTTTTGAGAGTTAATCTTACACACTCCTCAGCTTTAGTCATTTTAACTTAATGGCATTTGGCTTATGAATAGTAATCATTCTTGGCTATTAAGTGAGACATGGAGCAATAACTTCTAGCCAAAATGAAATCTTCCCCATATGATCCAAGTAGTTTATCACTAATTCTTGAAATTTCAGCATTGAAGGGTCATTCCTTTGACATGTCAATATAGTTATACTTTTCATTTGTGATATTTCTGATTTTTCTAGATCAGTCTTACCAGAAAATATCTATTATTTTAATCTTTCCTGTTTTTACTTTGCTGTTTTCTTTTTATCAGTTTTGCTTTAAATTTTTAAATAAATTTTATCCTATATTGTATGGCTTTACTTTTTAATGTAATTTCTGGATATTTATTTATCATTTATTTTTTATTGTTTTTCCTTTCTGATATAAACATTGTCTGTAGGAGGATATCCAGAAAAAAAGAGGGTGGAGGATGTTCAAAATGTCTTTGTCTAGTCCATGGGGTCCTTCCAGAGCTAGCCCTGCTATTTGCAGAAAGGTTCATTTAAACAGAATGAGCTCATGTGACTTTTGTAATCCATTGTCTATTTGCATTTGCAAGATTTATACTAACAGACTCTTTTTTCCTTAAGAAATACCCATGTTTAATGAGATACCCAGAGGGAATTGTGGGTCTTAATTAGTATTGCCTTATATTCTGAACAGCAAGTTCTGAGCCCCTGAAAGGCATGATCTTAAAATGTTTTCTCTATACATTAAAAGGTATACTTTCTTCATCAAAAGTAAAACTCTTTACAAATGATCCTATATAATAAAAGCCTAGGTGACATCACGCAACATCATCACATGATGGTCACTGTGACATCATCACAAGATGGCCACCACAAGATGGCCATCACAAGATGGCCGCCACAAGATGGTCACCACAAGATGGCCGGCAGAGGAGGGCAGTTGAGGGTGAACAGGCCAGCATGGAGGGCAGTTGGGGATGATCAGGCCGACAGGGGAGGGAAGTTGGGGGTGAGATCAGGTCAATAGGGGAGGGCAGTTGGGGGCGACCAGGCCAGCAGAGGAGGGCAGTTGGGGGTGACCAGACCTGCAGGGGAGGGCAGTTGGGGGTGATCAGGTGGGCAGGGGAGCAGTTAGGCATCAATCAGGCCAGCAGTGGAGTGGTTAGGGGGCCATCAGGCTGGCAGGCAGAAGTGGTTAGGGGAGCCAGCAGTCCAGGATTGTGAAAGGGATGTCCCACTGCCAATTTAATGGGATCAGGCCTAAACTGGCAGTTGGACATCCCCCAAGTGGTCCCAGATTGGAGAGGGTGCAGGCCAGGCTGAGGGACCCCCCGTCATGCACGAATTTCATGCACTGGGCTTCTAGTGTATACACATTACCAGTGTTGCTTTAAGTAAAAACTAAAGACTGGTGGGAAAAATGTAAACAATTTCATGTACCCATTCTAAAAACTTTCAGTTCACCATAATGCAACATTGTGTAATCTAGGTTTTGTGTTTTTAGAGGATTGAGAAAATGGAAACATGTTGTAATAAATATAGTGACTAATGTTATTCATTTAGCAATAAATGAATATTTTTATGCAGCATATAACAAGTTACTGAGCTAGGTAAAATGTGTAAGATACAACTCTGCTTTGAGATGTTTCTAGTATACAGTAGTATAGTAACTAAAACATTATCTGAAGTAAATATAACATAAAAAGTGACAAATGTCCAAAGGGATATAGGGAAGGGCTCTGTGAGCTCACTGCTGAGAGTTGCCCCATTTTTCTTGGTCATTATAATTTTTATCCAGTGTCTAAAGTTTTTTGGGTCTTGGGTACATAGCACTTGGATTAGCTCTCTTGAATTTCTTCTATTTTTCTAACACTGAAACAAAGCCCTTCTATTTGTTTCAGAAGCAATATCAAAAAGTTGGAGCAGCTTAAGCTATCACTTATGGTGGATTTTGAAATGAATAAGCCATGAATACTTCTCTGAAGCGATCATAACCATTAGGAACTATAAACAAACAAAACCACAAATCAATAGTTAACGTCACAATGAAATAATGTCTTGTTTCTTTCTAGAGGAGACTGTACAAAACACTTCATTCTCTTTAATCTGCTCTAACCCCATCATATACCATTGTTTATGGCACTAACAATTACGACAGTGCAATATAACATATTCAGTGACTCATCAGCCCCCCCTTCCAGAGGCACTCAGCTTGCACATACATGATGAGTAATAGCTCATAGAGACATTGCTTAATATCCGTAATCAGTTTTAGTCTGATGTGATTCTCAAAATGCAGTCTTCTTTTCCAATAAATGATAAATTATAAGGCTATTGCCTGGCAAAGAGAGTCATTTTTTTCCCCAGCCAAAGATTTATTTCCCAACCAAGTTGTTTTTGAATCCTTAAATGTCACTTTCAGCTGTTTCCAATCCTCTAAACAAGAATCTGCCAATCTCCCAGACATGTGAGGGGCAGTGTGGGAGAGTGGAGTTATTTAATGGGAAATGTTGCCATCAGAATTGAAGAGATGGTCTGTCAAAACCCAGGAGAGTGGCAAGAAAGAATTTGGGAGGAGGTGAAAGGGGGGGAAAGGGAAGGAGGAGGGAGGGTCACACAGAAAATGGAGTAGAAAATTTCACAAGTAGTAAAACCTCACAAATTGAGCTAAATAATAAAAATTGTAGTTTTTCAAATGAGGCTAAAATGTTTGAATTATCCTTGGAAAAGGATTTCCTAAGTGTAGAAAAACTGTAAACAAAATTGCAAAGATTCTAAAAATTCTTTCTTTCTTTCAGTAGTGTCTGTTCGCAAAACAGAGGTTGCCTGCTATCTTGTCCACCAAGGCAGCTTTAGCGAGTCTCACTTTCGTAATACTTTATAAGCCATGGATTTTTTAAAACTGATTTTGCATAACCAGTTTTAAAAGGTTGCATAATTTAGGCTTTTCACTACCAAACTGTTTTAAGTTAGTGCAGTTATCTATTAAGTAGAGTAGGACATATGCTAATAATTATTATTATTTTAAAGTTCTACATTATAACTTTGTCTGACCCTGTCAATGAGGAGTAACTATAGAGATAGAGTAAGAAATTCAAGATATTTTACAGGGACTAGTTCTGTAATTACAGGGTAATGTCTGGTCTTCAGTATCTGCATAAGCACCTACTCATATAAGGTTCCATGAACCAGCACTGCCACAGTTATGGTGGGGACTGCCATTTTCTCCTGAAAATTTTCCTTTCACTTGACTTCCTATTTTGCTGCCTGCATTTTCCTTCTTTCTGTCTGAGCCCTATCTCATAGTCTTTTCCACTGGGTTTCTCTTTATCTAGTCCATATGGCTCTTTTCTCCGTTTGTTCTGTATTCTCTATCCTCCACCCCCACCCCCAGGTGATAGTATCATTTCCAATGTTGCAGAGAACTACATTTTTTTTTAATTGATCTTCTGGTGACTCTCAAATTTATACTTCCTGATTTCATCTGGTTTCTGAGCCTCACACTGTATTCCCAATTGAGCATCTCTACCTGGATATGTTCATAGGCACCTACAACTTGATATATTTAAAGTAAACACATCAGCGCTTTTTTCTTCCAAACTTAATTCGACCTTTGTTCCTTAACTTGGGTGACACCATCAGACTAAGTTGTTTATATGAGACACTCCTCCTATATCATACCAATTGATCAATCAGCCAGGCCAATTTTATCTCCAAAATATCTCCTAACTTCCTCTCAACTTGTCATTCTCTTTACATTGTCATAATTTTGTCTGCAGACTCCTGACAAAACATTCAAATCTCCCTACAAGATGATCCCAACATATTTCAGTCTCATACTTCACATATCACTCTGCCTCCCACCTCATTACCTGTACTTAAATAGACATGTTTTTTAAGAAGCCTTACCATTTTTACATGTTTACCTTCTGTCTAAATTCCCTTTTGACTTAACAATTGTGAAAATCAAGTCAAAATTGAGGACATGGGGTATGGAGTCAGAGATGGGTTGATCCTACCAATCCACTTATTAAACATAAAACATTGCAAAAATTGATGTATTTTATACTTTAGTTTTCTTATCTGTAAAATAGAAACAAATTACACAACTCATACATTTTTCTTCACATTTTTTAAAATTAAGAATTTATTTGTTTTAGGTTTGCAACAAATTTGAGAGGAAGGTAAACATGTTTCCCATCTACCCTTTGCCCCTACATTTGCATAGCCTTCATCATTATCCACACCCCCCAACAGAGTGATAATTTGTTATTACTGATGAACCTATACTGACACATCATAACCACCCAAAGTTTATAGTTTACATTACAGTTCACTCCGTGTAAATTCTGTGGGTTTGGACAAGCTTATTATGACATGTATCCATCATTATGGTATCATATAGTGTATTCTCTCTGCCTTATAAATCTTCTATATGCCACCTTCTTATCTCTCCCCTTGCTCTCAATCCTTGGCAACCATTGATTATTGTTTGTTTGTTTGTTTGTTTTCACTGTCGCCATAGCTTTGCCTTTTCCAAAATGTCATATAGTTGGAATCATACAGCATTCATCCTTTCCAGATTGCTTTCTTGTACTTAGAAACATTCATTAATGTTCCTCCATGTCTTTTCACGGCTTTATAGCTCATTTTTTTAGCACTGAATAATATTCCATTGTCTGGATGTGTCATATTTTATCTACTTACTACTAAAGGACATCTTGGTCACTTCCAAGTTTTGGCAATTACTTAAAAAAAAACTGCTGTGAACACCTATGTGCATTTTTGTGTGGACATGAATTTTCAGCTCCTTTGGATAAACACCAAGGAGCATGATTTCTGGATCATATGATACGAGTCTCTGTAATTTTATAAGAGAGCACAAAGCTGTTCTCCAAAGTGACTGTATATAAAAGTATAAATTTCCCCCTTAGCTATGCTTTCACTGTATATCAGATTTTAATATGTTGTGTTTTCATTTTTATTTAGTTCAAAATATTTTAAAATTTATCTTGAAAATTATTTGTATTCTTTAACTTTGTTAAGCTGTGTTTTTATGGCCCAGAATGTGGTCTGTCTTGGTGAATGTTTCATGTGAGCTTGAGAAGAATATGTATTCTGCCATTGTTGGATGAAGCAGTCTATAGCTGTCAATTATATCCAGCTATTGATTGATGGTATTATGATTTTAACTATGTCCTTACTAACTTTATGCCTCCTGGATCTGTCCATTTCTGATAAAGGGATGTTGAAGTCTGCAACTGTAATAGTTGATTTCTCCACTTCTCTTTGTAATTCAGTTTTTTTCCCTCACATACTTTGAGCCCATGTTGCTAGGTATATACATATAGGTATAGGATTGTTATGTGATCTTGAAGAATTGATCCTTTTACCATTATGTAATCCTCTTCTTTATCCCTGATAACTTTCCTTATTTTGAAGTTTCTCTGTCTGAAATTAACATAAAATAATAACATAAAACAATATTATATATATGGTTATAGATATAGATATATTTATTTTACTTCCTAGCTCTTGTTCTTCTTTCTCATTTCTTGAGATGTATAAATTATATAATCTGTTATCACAATATCTTTTTTTGAATAAATTAAAGTGAAACTATATTACCTATAAGAAATTTCACCTTTTAATCATGTTATCTCTCTAAGTCAAGTATCTGATTTTCTCCTTAGAGTCAACAGTAGTACCGTATTTTCCGACGTATAAGACGACTGGGCATATAGAAGATTTTCCTGGGTTAAAAAGTCGTCTTATACGCCGGAAAATACAGTAACTCCATTGCACAAGCACAATTATAATTACTCTTAGGGGAGAAATATATACAAACAGACCAACAGTTGTATTGGTAGAAAAGCGGCTTTCCTACCCTTTCCACCACTCCAGGAGATTTTTTAATAGCCTCATAGAGTTGCCATTTTGTAGCACAGAACCACGAAAACTTAGAAGGGTCCAGATACCAATACAATATGCACCCAATGCATGAGCACCCAAATACATTAAAAAAAAAAAAACTTCTGGAAGATATCAGGGGAGAGATTGACAGTAAAAAATCATAGTAGGAGACTTTAATACCCCATTAATATCACTGGATAAATCCTCTAAACAAAATATTAGCAAAGAAACAGCAATCCTAAATGACTCACTAGATCAGATGGACTTAATCAACATCTTTAGAACATTCCACACCAAAACTACAAAATATACATTCTTCTCAAGCACATATGGGACATTTTCAAAGATAGACCACATATTGGGACACGGGCAAAGTCTCAAAATTCACAAAGATTGAAATCATATCAAGCATCTTCTCAGATCACAATGGCATAAAATTAGAAATCAACTACAATAAAAACAATCACAAAAATTAAAACACTTGGAAGCTACATAGCATGTTATTAAACAATGAGTGGGTTACCAAAGAGATCAAAGAAGAAATAAAAAACATCCTGGAAACAAATGACAATGAAAACACAACAATCTAAAATCTTTGGGACACAGTGAAAGTAGTCCTGAGAGGGAAATTCATAGCATTACAGGCCTACCTCAAAAAACAAGAAAAACTGGTAATAAACCATCTAATTATGCAACATGAAGAATTAGAAAGAGAGTAACAAGAAAAGCCCAGAGTAAGCAGAAGGAAGGAAATAATAAAGATCACAGTGGAAATAAATGACATAGAGACCAAAAAAAAAAACAATACAAAACAATCAATGAAACCAAGAGTTGGTTCTTTGAAAGGATAAACAAGATTGATGAACCTCTAGCCATGCTCACCAAGAAGCAAAGAGAGAGGACCCAAATAAACAAAATCAGAAATAAAAGAGGCAAAATAACAACAGACCCCACAGATATATGAAGAATAGTAAAAAAAAAAATAAAAAAAAAATACTATGAGCAACTCTATTCCAACAAACTGGTCAACCTAGAAGAAATGGACATATCCTAGAAAAATATGACCTTACAAAACTCAACCAGGAGGAATAAAAAAATCTGAATAGGCCAATATCAATGGAGGAAATTGAAGTAGTACCGTATAGTCCAATATATTGGACTATGTTGATGGGATTAGATATAATGGATTAGATATAATGGACTACCGTATTTTCTGGCATATAAGACGACTTTTTAACCCAGGAAAATCTATACACCCAGTCGTCTTATACGCCGGAAAATACGGTAATCAAAAAAGTTCCAACAAACCAAAAGCCTGGACCAGACAGCTTCACAGGGGAGTTTTATCAAACATTCAAAGAAGAACTAAAACCTATCTTCCTCAGACTATTCCAAAAAATTCAAGAGGAAGAACACTTCCAAGCTCTTTCTATGAATCCAGCATCACCCCAATCTCAAAACCAGATAAAGACAATACAGAGAAAGAGAATTATAGGCCAATATCCCTCATGAACATAGACGCCAAAATTCTCAACAAAATTCTAGCAAATCAATCCCAGCATTACATTAGAAAGATCATACACCATGACCAAGTGAGATTTATTCCAGGTATGCAAGGATGGTACAATATCCACAAATCAATAAACGTGATACACCACATAAACAAACTGAGAGATAAAAAACATATAATCATATCCATTGATGCAGAAACAGCATTTGACAAAATCCAATACCCTTTCTTGATAAATACTCTCAGCAAGGTTAGAATAGAAGGATCATACCTCAACATAACAGAAGCCATATATGACAAACCCACAACCAACATCATACTCAATGGGCAAAAACTAAAACCATTTCCCCTAAGAATAGGAACAAGACAGGGATGCCCACTCTCACCACTCCTGTTCGACATAGTACTGGAAGTACTAGCTATTGCAATCAGACAAGAAGAAGAAATAAAAGGCATCCAGATTAGAAAAGAAGAAGTAAAACTGTCCTTATTCAAAGATGACATGATACTATACATATAAAACCCCAAAGGCTCCATCAAAAAACAACTAGACTTAATAAATGAATTAGGCAATGTAGCAGGATATAAAATGAACACCCAGAAGTCTATGGCTTTTCTATACATCAAGAATGAACTCACAGAAAGAGAAACTAAAAAGCAATCCCATTTACCATTGCAACAACAAAAAAATTAAGATATCAATGAATAAATTTAACCAAGAAGATAAAGGACCTGTACTCAGAAAATTTCAGGACGCTAAAAAAAAAAAAAGAGAGATAAAAGAAGACATGAACAAATGGAAGAATATACCATGTTCATGGATTGGTAGAATTAACATCATTAAAATGTCTATACTACCCAAAGCAATCTATAAATTCTACCCAAAGCAATCTATAAAGCAATCCCCATTAAAATACCAGCAGCATATTTCAAAGACCTAGAACAAACTCCCCAAAAATTAATCTGGAATAAAAATAGACCTCAAATAGCTGCAGCAATCTTGAGAAAGAAGAACAATGTTGGAGGGATCACAATACCAGATATCAAGCTATACTCAAAGCCACTCTTCTCAAAACTGCTTAGTACTGGCACAAGAACAGACATATAGACCAATGGAACAGAACAGAGAACCCAGAAATTGACATAAGCCAGTATGCTCAATTA
This sequence comes from Eptesicus fuscus, assembly GCF_027574615.1. Classification (NCBI taxonomy): domain Eukaryota; kingdom Metazoa; phylum Chordata; class Mammalia; order Chiroptera; family Vespertilionidae; genus Eptesicus; species Eptesicus fuscus. Next base: position 20,508,813 of record NC_072480.1, read on the forward strand.
ATATTTGACAAAGGAGGCAAGAGCATACAATGAAGTCAAGACAGTCTCTTCAATAAATGGTGTTGTGAAAATTGGACAGATACTTGCAAAAAAATGAAACTAGACCACCAACTTACACCATACACAAAAATAAACTCAAAATGGATAAAGAACTTAAACATAGAAGGGAAACCATAAAAAGAAGCCATAGGCACCAAATAGCAGACATTTGTCGTAGCAATATATTTACCGATACAGCTCCTAGGGCAATGGAAACTAAGGAGAAAGAAAACAGAAACACCAATCAGAAAAGATACTGTATATGCACCCCTATGTTCATAGCAGCACAATTCACCATAGCTAAGATTTGGAAACAGCCTAAGTGCCCATCAGCAGATGAGTGGATTAGAAAACTGTGGTACATCTACACAATGGAATACTACGCAATGGGAATACATCAAAATAAAAAGCTTCTGCACAGCAAAAGAAACCATCAACAAAATAACAAGAAAGCCCATTGCATGGGAGAACATATTTGCAAATGTTATCTCTGATAAGGGTTTAATCTCCAACATTTATAGGGAACTTAACAAAAGGAAGATAAACAATCCAATCAAAAAACAGGCAAAGGACCTAAGTGGACACTTTAAGAAAAAGGACATACAGAAAGCCAAGATACATATGAAAACATGCTCAAAGTCACTAATCATTCAAGAGTTGCAAATCAAAACAATACGAGGTACCATCTCACACCTGTCAGAATGGCTGTCATCAACAAATCAACAAACAACAGGTGCTGGAGAGGATGGGGAGAAAAAGGAACCCTCCTTCACTGCTGGTAGGAATGCTGACTGGTGTAGCCACTGTGGAAAACAGTATAGCATTTCCTCAAAAAATTAAAAATAGAACTGCCTTTGACCCAGTAATACCACTTCTAGGAGTATATCCCAAGAAAACAGAAACACCAATCAGAAAGGATACTGTATATGCACCCCTATGTTCATAGCAGCACAATTCACCATAGCTAAGATTTGGAAACAGCCTAAGTGCCCAACAGCAGATGAGTGGATTAGAAAACTGTGGTACATCTACACAATGGAATACTACACTGCTGTAAAAAGAAGGAATTCTTACCATTTGCAACAGCATGGATGGAACTGGAGAGCATTATGCTAAGTGAAATAAGCCAGTCAATGAAAGAAAAATATCACATGATCTCATTCATTTGTGGAATATAAAGAACATTATAAACTCATAAACAAAAATAGATACAGAGGCAAAGAAGCATTGAACAGACTGTCAAACTACAGCGGGAAGGCTGTGGAGGGTTGGGGGGCGGTAAGAGATCAACCGAAGGACTTGTATGCATGTATATAAGCATAACCAATGGATGCAAGACACTGGGCGGGTTGGGGGGGGGGTAATGGGGGTTAGGGCATGTGGTGTGCCAGGGGGTAGGGGAGGCCAGGGGAAGGTCAATGGGGGGAAAAAAGGAGACATATGTACTACTATTTGTAATATTTTAAACAATAAAATAAAATAAAATAAAATAAAATAAAATAAAATAAAATAAAATAAAATAAAATAAAATAAAGATACCAATACATCAAGGGCCTTAAAATGTCACTGAAATGTAACAAAATAGAACGTTTCTGTATTTAACAAAACTCCTCTCAATGATAATTACCAGTATGTGTTCAGATAGAATGGTGTAGTAGGAAGAGAAGCAAGGGCAGGGGTTAAAGATGGCCCCACAAAGCACATGCTTGAGTAACAATAGGTGGCTGCTACATCGTCTAATATGTGTAGATAGGTAAATTGTAAGACTGGTTTTTCTGAATGAGAATATGAGTTTGTAGCCAGAGCTCAATCTCTTCAAAATAGCCATCCCAAAACTTCAGCATATATCAGAAGTCTCTTAGAAGGCATATTAAAACACATTGCTGGGCATCACAGAGTTTCCAACTCAGCTGGTCTGGAGTGAGGCCCGAAAATTGGAAGTACTAACAAGTTCTCAGGTGAGGCTGATGCTGCTGACCTGGGGACCACACTTTGAAAACCACTGGTGTAAAGCAGAGAGAAGCTAATTACAGCCACAGTAGTCCTACTTCTCTACTCCTCCTTTCTAAAATTAAATATTAAAAAAGGTTAAACCATATTGGAAGATTGCCATGTTATTAGCATGCTTGGTGTTTCTAATGATTAATTTGCTTGGGGCACCTGTGAGCCTCGATCAAACCATGACTACAAACGAATAAATAATTAGCCACTACTTCCCTCTCTTCGTCTTCTTTCCTGTTTTCCCTGTGTGTTGATCATAAAATGGCTACCTTCACATCACCTAGGAAAAGAGAGAAAAATTTAGACCCAATATGAGAAAACATTTGGCAAGAATATTACTTTTATAATATAGCAATGTAGTGAGATGTAAAAACACATTTTGTCTGTTTCAAAGATTGAATTTCATCAGTATATAGAACATGCTTCATTAGATTGGTTAGTGATGTCTATTGAAAATGAGATTCCCAAATGCCATGTCGGCTTGCATATTTCAGAGAATGGAGTCCAAAACTATTCCATTGCATTTACCAATAAAAATTGTTCAGTTTGGATTGAAGTTGTAAGGATGATTTGCCAGTCTACTCTTTTATTTATATGCCTTTCAAAATCAATCTCAAGCAATTTCAACAATGATGTGATTCAAGTATTTCATTTTCAATAAACATTAGATAGCTTGACAGCTACAACTGTATTTTACTTAACTTTTAATCTCCAGAACCTAGCAAGTGCCTGGCACACAGTAGGTGTTCAATTCATTTTTAACAGGTGATGAAAATCTGCATATACTTTTGCAATTAAATTATAATCATCCTGCAGGAATCCTTCCCATGTGACCTACTGCTTTACAGCCAGCCATTCGACCAGTCAGACCTCAGATCTTTACTAAAATGCAGGACCTGAGACAAAGTCGTTTTAACAAAACACTGGTCTGTGTTGTGATTCCACTGAGTGGTCAGTGAGTGGGATAGAGTTCTGTTTTCACAAAAGGGAAAATAGATTTTGCAGTTCTCATAGTTATCCATGTTTTTATTTCCTGTATTCATAGGCCTTTTTTCATAAGACATGAACCTGGTTCATTTAGAATGGACATTTCCCTAAGAAAATACCTTAAATAACATATTCTTCCATGATAATCTTTAAAAAAAAATTGAAGTATATTTAAGATTCAGGTATAATCTATGTGCTTGATACATTTACATAAAACGTTATTGAGTTGTTTCTTTTGATATTAAAAATGTGATTTTCATATCTGACAATGGTCATGTGCAATAGTTGGACTCCATTTTTGGTATCTGACTGCTGACAGCTTTCAAGCACCATGGTGCTCCCCTGACTTCTATCTACTTTGTGTAAGCTGATCAGAAAGCCCAGGTCTACCTCCTTTAGCACTGGTGGGATATCAAACCATGCCAGCCCTGGTCCATGGGAATGAGAACCCTCACTCAGCCCACTATTTTACACATAAATTCCAAGCCAGTCTCATTTCTATGCTCTCTAATCAGCTTCTGGACCTGCCTGCCCTGCTGTCCCCAGAAAGCCTCATTATGTGAGTAATGAACCCTTTCCTACCCTCTTGGTGCATGTGTGACATTATAAATTTCCATATCTTGAACCAAATTTTGGGTAAAAATCAATCTTTCTTCTGAAAAAGGATCTGGAATATAAAACTGGTATCTGGAATATATAATGAACACTCAGAATTTAATAATAAGAAAAAACACCCAATAAAAATGGACAAAAGATTTAAACACTCATTTTATAAAATATTAGAAGCCCGTTACACGAAGTTTCATGCAATAGACCTTCCTTCACCTGGCTGCCGGCACCAGTTTTCCGCTGGCACCATTTTTCCACCAGCACCAGTTTTCCTCTGGCCACCCGCCGATCAGAGCGCCTCCCGCCAGCACTCTGATCGGCGGGTGGCCAGCGGAAAACTGGTGCTGGTGGAAAACTGGTGCCGGCAGCTATGCAATCGGCCACCCCAAGTTCCGCCACTGGCGCCTTCTGCCGGCCCCATGGGTCCTCCTGCAGCACCAGCTGTTGGGGCCGGTGAGAGGAACGGGGGGCGGGGACTCGTGAGCCCAATCAGCCACCCCGAGTCCCGCCCCCAGCCTCCCACCGGCCCAATCGTGGGTGTAGCGGAGTGATGGTTATTTGCATACTTCCCTTTTATTAAGTAGGATGATACACAGATTGCACGTAGTCACATGGAAATATGCTCAGCATCATTAGTCAACAGGAAAATTCAAGTAAAACTATAAGATATCACTACATACCAATTAAATGGCTAAAAATTTTTTTTAATGATAATACCAATTGCTAGTACCAGAGCAACAGAATGCTTGTCTATTGCTGATAGGAATGCAAAAGGTGCAGGCACTTTAGAAAACAGTTTGGCAGTTTCCTATACAGTTAAATACGCAATTACCATATAAGTCATCGATCCCACTCCTAGGTTAAGAAAAAAAAGCAAAAAAAATATATGTATGCCAAAAAACTTGTACACATTTCTTTATATTTGTTTAATGCATTATCTCTATAAACTGCAAACAAACCAAATGTCCATAACCATTTGGTGAATGAATAACCAAACTTTGTATAGCCTACCTAATAAAAGAGTACTATGCAAATAAGCATCACTCCGCTACGCCCATGATTGGGCTGGCAGGAGGCTGGGGGGCGGGACTCAGGGTGGCCTATCAGGCCGTTGTTGAGAAGATCAAGATGGCGGCTCCCATGGCTGCAGCGAAACCTCCAGGCCTGCAGAGAGCAGAGAACCATGGGGAGTGGGCCTAAGCCATCAGTAGGACATCCGCTGAGAGCTCCTGGATTGTAGAGGGTGCAGGTTGGGCTGAGGGTCCCCCCCCCCTGTGCACGAATTTCGTGCACCAGGCCTCTAGTACATAGAATAAAATACTCCTCAAAACTAAAAGGATAAACTTTAACTGTATAATGCTAAGTGAAAGAAGCCAGACTTAAAAGGCTCCCTAATGTATGATTCCAATTTTACAATATTTTTGGAAAAGGTGCAACTATAGGGAGAAGAAAAGAATCAGTGGCTGCCAGGGACTAGGATAGAAGAAGGGGGTTGACTCCATAGAGACAAGGAATTTTGGAGAGTGACAGAAATGCTCTATATACTTATTGTGTGGTGGTTATATGATATTTACATATGCCAACATTCATAAAGCTGTACACCATAAAGAGTAATATTTATTCTATGTAAATTATATCTCATAAACCCAGCTTTAAATAAATTGTGATTTTAATTAATATCTTCAACACTATTTTAGCCAACTTGTGTAAAATGCATAGAACCACTATTTCCAAATGTATTGGTATGTTTTCCTTCAACAAAAACTGAGAAATTCATGAACCAAATAAAAAATCATAGGATTTTGTGCAGTTAGGACACTAAAGACAGAAACATTTTTTCTTACCTTGTTTGCCACCTCTTCAACCTTTTTTCCTTTCACTTTTTCAGACTCGTTGTAGTAAACATTCAATTCTATCTTTTTAGACTGCTCACTGGAGATTAAGCAAATTCAGGAGTCGGCATGAAAACATTCTAAATGGTTTGAGTTCATTTAACATTTTGTCTAATAGTATTTTTGCTCATATATCCTACCAATTAAGGGGTAATTTTAGATAAGTGAATATCATAAGGAAATGTATTAAGTGTGGATGTTTAAGCACTTATATTGGCCAGAGCCAGAAAAATTTGATTAAATAATTTGGACAGATATCCTCTGGATATAATTCTATGAGGAACAAAGGGGAAGAGCATCAACTCTCTAGGTGATTGAATAGAATAGATAATCTGTGGTCAGACAAGCAAAGAAAAGCACTTATCAAAAATGGGGCTTTCTGTCTTCATTAGAAAAATTAAAGATGCTCTAAAGAACTCTATTAAGGGTAATGGTGTTTCTTAAAAGAACTGTGTGCTTCATGGCTTAGGTACTTGATTAAATGGCTAATTCACCTCTGCTTATCTAATTGATCTTGTTTTGTCCTCCTTCACCCTGCCCTTGAGGTATCCAGAAGTAAATGACATGTAACTACCAGCAACCTTTTTCTCTGTACTCATCAAGGAATGTCAAGCTGTGTCTACTGCTGTCATAGGTTCTCTCAATACCTAAAAATAAAACATATTTTAGGAATGACTGTACTTAGTGTGAGGACAAATCCAAGTTAACTGCCCTGTGGATGGGAATCACTTATTAAAAAGCAATTGGTTATCATAGAGGAAAGAAAGAAAGCCTTCATCCTATTCACTTCCCCTCTTTTCAAATAAAAGGCCCTTTACTACCATAGGCAGTAGTGACTTGCCTCTTAATCCACTTCCATGTCCCCCACAGAATCTGAAAGGGAAGCTTCATGTTAAGAGAATGGCGAGCGAGTAACCATGAGCAAGCATGGCAGCTCAGTGGCAGTTTTGAAGGGATCCTAAAAATAAACCGGTATCTATTTCTCACTTCATGAAATGTGATGAAGGCATAGTTTTCAAACACTAAAATATGCTTGATGTGATTTATATATGGAACATGGTCATTCATTCATTCTGGACATACTCATTCAGCACCTACTATGTACCAGACACTCTCCTAGACATTAGTGATACAATAATGAGCAAATAGACAATAATCCCTCCCCTAATGGAGTTTACATGTCAGTGAGGTAGACATGTAATGAATAAGTTAAATAAGTACTATATATTCTCTCTAATAAACTGGCAATATGCAAATTAACCATCACTCTGCTACATAAGCCATGCCCACCAGCCAAGCCACGCCCACCAGCCAATCATGGCGAGTATGCAAATTAACCCAAACCAAGATGGCTACAGCCACAGAGAGCAAGGTTTCCCTGGTAACAGAGCAAGCCAAGCTTTCCATAGCCGTTGCAGGCCTAAGCCTCCACTCAAGCTACAAAGTTTCAATTATAGAAGGTAAACAAATTCAAACAAATGGTGGCAGAATGGAGCTTGAGAGAGCAGGCCAGGGTTGCCGGCAGCAACAGGGGAAGCAAAGCTTTCCGCACACCCTGGCCGGGCTCACCCGCTTAAGGCTACAAAGTTTCAATTATAGAAGGTGAATTAACTGCCACAGAAATGGCTTGGCTCCACTCCAGGCTACAAAGTTTCAATTGTAGAAAGAAAATAAATTCCAGATACCAGGGCCTCTGCTTAGGTTGCCAGGGGGCGTGGCCGGCCTGCAAACCACCACAGGCCCCTTGCTCAGGCCGCCCCACGCCCCAAGGGAACCCCCACCTGATCCAGGACACCCTTCAGGGCAAACCAGCTGGCCCCCACCCCTGTACCAGGCCTCTATCCTATCTAATAAAAGTGTAATATACAGATTGATCATCACTGCAACACACAATATAGCTGCACCCATGTGGTCAAAGATCCTGCCCCCATGTGGACACAAGATGGCCACCACAAGATGGCCAGCAGGGAAGGGCAGTTGGGAGGCACCCGGCCTGCAAGGGAGGGCAGTTGAGAGGGACCGGGCTTGCAAGGGAGGGCAGTTGGAGATGATCAACCCTGCAGGAGAGGGCAGTTAGGGGTGACCAGGCTGGCAGAGGAGGGAAGTTGGGGGCAAACAGGCTGGCAGGGGAGCAGTTAAGCATCAATCAGGCTGGCAGCGGAGTGGTTAGGGGGTGATCAGGCTGGCAGGCAGAAGCGGTTAGGGGCAATCAGGAAGGCAGGCAGGCAAGCAGTTGGGAGCCAGCAGTCCTGGATTGTGAGAGGGATGTCCGACTGCCTGTTTAGGCCCGATCCCACCAGGATCCTGCCCCCATGTGGATCAGACATGGGCAGTTGGACATCCATCCAGGAGTCCCAGATTGGAGAGGGTACAAGCTGGGCTGAGGGACAACCCCCCACCGTGCACGAATTTCATGCACCGGGCTTCTAGTATCTAAATAATAAGATATAAGGAAGTTTTATCTAATGGAAAGATTTAATTAAATCATCTATATACCTAATCCAGCCATACAGAATATATTATAATATATATTGGATATATATTATATACTAGATTCTATTACAAAGAAAAATGAAGTTGGAAAAATGACTGGTAGTGTCAGGACACAGCCATGATTCTGGATAGTGGCTGAGATAGTGTCACTTCAGTTAACAATTTGGAACAAGTAAGGGAATGTGACTTGTGGATGTCTGGGAAAGAGCATTCAAGGCACAGCAAGCAAAATGCAAGGGCTATGAAGCAAGAGCACACCTGGCATGTTTGAGGAGCAGCAAGGAGCTTGGTGTGGTAGGACTGGACTGAATGAAGGGTAAACTAGTAAAGGATGAAGTTAGAGAGGTAGCCAGAGGTCAAATCATGCACAGCTGTGTGTATACGAGGCATCTTTTAAAAAGCCTGGAGGGTTTGAACAAAGAAATAAAATCATCTGAAGTATCCTTTGTGTTGTACTGACTGCTGCATTAAGAATATATTAAAGATGGGGGTGGGAGTCACAGAGACAAGCATAGAGCTTAGTTAGGAGGCTCTTCCAGGGTAGTGGCACTGGGAAGAATTTAAATCCTAGAAATCTCATTGTACTGGATGAATAGTCCCCTAAAAATTCCTGCTTCCCCCTGGACTCTCAGAATGAGACTTTATTCAGAAATAGGGTCTTTGCAGATGTGATTAGTGAAGTTAAAATAAAGCAATAGTGGGCCGAGGTGGATATAAAACCAATGACTGTTGCCTTTATGAGAAGGCAGAGACCATGTGGAGACGGACATACAGGGAGAGGCCATGTGAAGATGGAGGCAGCAGAACGAGGCATCTATAAGCCGAGAACACCAAGAATTGCTGGCAATCACCAGAAACCAGGAGGAGGAAGGCCAGATTCTTCCTAGAGCCTTCAGAGAGCATGGCCCTGCCAACACTTTGATTTCAGACTTCTGGCCTCCAGAATCATGAGAAAATAAATTCCGGTTGTTTTACACCACCCAAGTGGTGGTACATTGTTATGGCAGCTCTAGAAAACTAATGTACTCATGAAGATGGAGCCAACAGAAATTGCTGACGGATCAATGAGTATAATTAGAGAAAGAGAAATAAAAAATACACCAAAATTATAGGTTTATGCATCTGAAAGAACGAGGTTTAGAGCCAATATCAGGAGTTCAGTTTTGGACATATACCTGATCCAGCCATACAATATTTGAGCTACTAAATCCTAATGGAGAATAAGTGGGAGGTAAAATATATGTTGCATGGGCCACAGGTAAAAATAGAGGTTATAGGTTTAACAAAGAGCCCACTTTAATAGATTATTTTAATAGTTCTTTAAATAATTATTAAGAAATAACTTGAGTAAAAAGTTATACATCAAATCATTCTGCTTTTATTTATTATAGGCATCTGTTTCTCCCTCTCTACTACCAACAGAAGCCACGTAGAGAATGGGACATATGGAATACCGGGTCTTAGTATTAAGTAAACCATCCGTGGTGTTATGATCTGACACAAGAAGAATTTCATTTCCAAAACAGCATCATTAATCATATCTTAATGTAACAGTAGGACTTTCTTCCATTGAGATACCTCAGGGGATACATGCAATAAAACCACCATGAAATATAGGCTTCTGGTTAAAAACAATGGTGTATTTTATATTCTCCCTTGCCTTGAAATCCATCAAAAACAACAAAAAGAGCCGAAACCAGTTTGGCTCAGTGGATAGAGCGTCGGCCTGCGGACTCAAGGGTCCCAGGTTCGATTCTGGTCAAGGGCATGTACCTTGGTTGCGGGCACATCCCCAGTAGGGGGTGTGCAAGAGGCAGCTGATCAATGTCTCTCTCTCATTGATGTTTCTAACTCTCTATCCCTCTCTCTTCCTCTCTGTAAAAAATCAATAAAATATATATATATTTTTTTATTTTATTTTTTATTTTTAATGAATCTTTATTGTTCAGATTACAATTGTTTCTCCTTTTTCCCCACATATCTCCCCACCACCCAGTTCCCACTCCCCCTCTGCCCCTACCTCCCCCCCGCTGTCCTTATCCATAGGTGTATGATTTTTTTCCAGTCTCTTCCCATACTCTCCACACAGACACCCATTTCCCCCTGAGAATTATCAATCCACTCCCATTCTGTGCCTCTGATTCTATTAAGTTCACCAGTTTATTCTGTTCCTCAGATTTTTAATTCACTTGACTTTTAGATTCACTTGTTGATAGATATGTATTTGTTGTTCATAATTTTTACCTTTCTTCTTCTTTTTCCTCTTTTTAAAGAATACCTTTCAGCATTTCATATAATACTGGTTTGGTGGTGATGAACTCCTTTAGCTTTTTCTTATCTGTGAAGCTCTTTACCTGCCCTTCAATTCTGAATGATAACTTTGCTGGGTAGAGTAGTCTTGGTTGTAGGTTCCTGCTCTTCATCACTTTGAATATTTCTTGCCACTCCCGTCTGGCCTGCATGGTTTCTGTTGAGAAATTAGCTGATAATCGTATGGGAGCTCCCTTGTAGATAACGAACTGTTTTTCTCTTGCTGCTTGTAAGATTCTCTCTTTGTCTTTTGCTCTTGGCATTTTAATTATGATGTGTCTTGGTGTGGTCCTCTTTGGGTTCCTTTTGTTTGGGGTTCTCTGCACTTCTTGGACTTGTAAGTCTATTTCTTTCATCAGGTGGGGGAAGTTTTCTGTCATTATTTATTCAAATAGGATTTCAGCATCTTGCTCTCTCTCTTCTTCGGGTACCCCCATAATTCTGATGTTGGTTCGCTTGAAGTTGTCCCAGAGGCTTCTTACACTCTCTTCAACTTTCTGAATTCTCTTCTCTTCTTGCTTCTCTGGAGGAGTGTCCTTGGCCTCTTTGTATTCCAAATCTTTGAGTTGATTCTTGCAATCCTCTAGTCTGCTTTTGGGTCTCTGTATAATATTTTTTATCTCAGTCAGTGTATGTTTAATTTCTAGTTGGTCCTTTTTCATATCCTTGAGGGTCTCATTGAATTTATCGGCTTTTTCCATGAAATTCTTGAAAAACCTTATAACCGTGGTTTTGAACTCTATGTCCAGTCGCTTGTTCTCCTCCATTTCTTTGGTTTGTGATCTGTTTCCTTGCCTTCTCATATTCTCTGCTTCCCTGAGTTGGTAGGGTAGCTTTGTGTACAGATCTGGGGGAGGAACCAAGATGGCGGCATAGTTAAACAACTGGTCTGCTGCCTCACACAACAATTTCAAATATACAACTAAAAGACAAAACATCTACCACCCAGAACCACGGGAAAGCTGGCTGAGTGGAAGATTTACAACTAAGAAGAGAAAGGAGTACAAATGCTGAAAGGCTGAGGTACGGAGGCACGCTCGAGTCGGGCTGGCGGCGGGCGACTGGGTGCGCAGTCATTCTTCAACCCACAGGGAGACAAGCTCCCGATCACTCTGAAATCCAGTTTCTGGGGACACTCGGGGGACCCAGACACCTACGGGGAGAAGCTGGACTCTCGGCCATTGGGTCGGAAAGTGAGAGTGACTTTTTTGCAGTGGTGCGCCCAGCAATCATTGTTTACTGCGCTGGAGCGTGGGGCGCAGGGACTTGGAAACGGGAAAGGCAGAGACGGCTGACGCCAGCCATCGCCATTGGCCACGCCCCAGCCTAGTGACGCCCTGAGACCCCGCCCAGCCCTGAGACCCCGCCCCGCACATTCTACAAACCCGCCCAGGCTCCACACAGCGGCTTTTGCATATAAATGGCCTGCTCTGTGGCAGCTCAACCAAATTAACTGCAGCTCCAGTCAGACTGCTCCAAAACTGCCCAAGCAAAGGAGGAGAAAACTAGTTCTTGCTATAGCTCCTGCTGGGGGACACACAGTACACAAGGGTAAACCAAGAGTGTCCACCTCAAGTAACTGGGAGGCTGACCCGTTGAACCAATAGGACACCTAGTAATAAAATATATTTTTTAAAAAAGAATGAAAAAAAGTTAAACTACCATTTTTTGAGAGGGAAAAAAAGATATTCAACCCCAAACCACAAACCAAAATGAATATTTGCCAAATAGAATAAAATTTGCACCAAAATTAGGAAGGAAGCTGAGTTGACACTTCTTCAGACTCCATGTATGGAGATTTTTCTAAAAGTAAATGTGACATACTATCAAAATGGGAAATTTTATGACTCAGTTTTAGCAGAGACCTCAAACAAACAAGTCCCCCAATATTCCCAAAGTGAGGTGCCAGATGGCCAATACAGAATTTGCAAAGGATGTGGCTGAAAATTGAATTTGCTTCTGTTCAGCCACACTCACCTCAGAGGAATACATGGGTTGAAAATAAAGTGAGAAGAATGCCTCTGGGAAAAGGTAGTGGACATCTATGGCATTTCTCTCTCACATTTACATTCTTACCCTCACTCTGCCATGGTGGAAGCGGGGGCCTGCTTCTCTCATCTCATCAAGCAAAATGATGGGTACTTCAAGGTGATCATTGAGACAACTAGCCTTTCACCCTCAGGAGCTCATGGAGTACAACTGCTAAACTAGTCTGGTAAAGTTTAAAGGTGAGAGATTGTGCAGCAAGGATGGATGGTTGCCCTCGGAATGGCCTAAAGTTTGTCAAGGTAAAGAATGTGTGAATTTGGAACAGATTATTTGTTTAAAAGAAATTTAAGACACCAGGCTTTTTTCTTAAAAGACAGCTCAAGGAAAAGTTGTAAGAACCAAGGAAGGAATAATAAACAGAAGATGAAAAGTAAGCTGGCAGAACTCAGGAAAGAAATAGAAGAGAAAAACAAAAACGGTTTTAGGCCTGAAAACCACATAAGAAACAACTAGCAGAATAAACGTGGATGAAAACAGCCATGTGATTTGAAAACAAAAGAAAATCATAAAATAATATAAAAATTAAGAAAAGTTGTTAGAAATAAGATTGCATATATTGAAGACAAAGGAATTCAAACATTGTCTGTCTAATTGATGTCTCTAAAAAATAACAGAACAAATGATACATAAGTTCCATATATTATTGCAAAACATTCTTAAAATAAAGTCTTGAACCTTTGAAAAGTTAATGCATTTCAAGGATAAAGAAGGGATCCCATAGGAATCCCTGTGGAAAACTCAAATTATTAAAAATAACTTTAAAATTACATTGTTTTTATACTTCTCTATTATATTTAATGCCAAAATATGAGTACAAAATTTTGTTACAAATTTTTGAAGTTAGACCCAAGAATATTATACCCAACCAAGTTGTCCTTGAAAGTATGTACAGACATTTTCAAACATGAGAGAAAACATATATCATGAGCCTTACTTGAAACAAATGCTTGACATTTATCTATTCAACCAAGAATAAATCAATATTAAAAAGAAAAAATTAGATATGAAGACCTATAACAAAAGCCCTGGCAGTTAACATATAATTCATTTATTAAATTTTGTAGAACTGAGTTATGAGGAATGAACAGAATATATAATCTAATAATAGACAAATATGCAAATTGACCGCACCTTTGCTACACCTAAGCCACGCCCACCAGCCAAGCCACGCCCACCAACCAATCAAATTAACCCAACAAAGATGGCAGCTAATTTGCATATCAAGACAGAGTCCAAAGAAGCCAAGAGCTGCAGAAGGGAGTAAAGCTTCGAAGAAGCAAGCAAGCGGGGGGAGGAGAAGGGAGGAGCGGAGGCGGGGCTGGGGGCGAAGGGAAACTCGGGCGGGCTGGAGGAGAAGGCGAGGCGGGTGACAAGGGCGGAGCGGAGGTGGGGCCAGGGGCAAAGGGAAACGTGGGCGGGCTGGAGGAGAAGGCGAGGCTGGCGACAAGGGAGGAGCAGAGGCAGGGTAGAGTGCAGCAGGAAATCCTATTGCAGGATTTTTCCTGCAACGGGAAAGCTAGTATATGTATAAATTGGGAATTTGAAAGAAAGGTAGGTAGGATAAGTATAAGAGGATCAATTTTCTCATATTTATAGTAGAAAGTCAATTGATAGGCCTAAACTTGAAACATATAACTAAAAATATATACTCTTATCATGACTCTAATATCATATTGTTTTCATTATCTTTCTTTAAACTTGGAGAAATATTGTAGAAACTAATAGCTCTTATGATGAAATATTTTTGTACTATATAGTATGATTTTATTTTAGAAAATTATGCCTAATAATCTTACTATCAGTGTAAATGTGTAGAGAAATGGTACAGATAATATTCATCTGATGTAAACAGAGATTATTTCTGGGTGGTAGAAATTGGATTATCTTTTAACTTTCTTCCTTTTATTTTTCTCTATTGCTTTACTATTTATAATAAGCATGTGTAATTTTTTGTAAAAACAATTAATTTATAAAATGTATAAATTTTACCCAAATACAAGATAAAAGATAGGCCCATAATCTTTTATTCAAAACCTTTAGGACAAAATTAGAATTTTTCAAATTTTAAAAAAGTAATAAGGTGCATATGAACGACCTTCAAAACCAAACATGTTAATATTAAAATAGAAAAAGTTTTAATATTCACACTAAGGAGGAAATTATTACTATAACTGGCCTTTTAAATATGAGTTAGGTGCTATCAAATGGTTTTTCTAAAAATTGACAAAATTATTTTCATTTTCAGAGTTCTTTCAATTATAGTTTTGTGGATAAGGAAACATGAACTATTATACTTAATTTGAATGTCCACTTAATGTATGCAACTTAATATTCTATAATCATCCTAATGTGTTTGTGTTTACAGTCTAAAGATTATGCATAGTTCCTGCAATTCTTTATTGTCAACATGTTTTTCAAGCTACACAGCAATCTTACACACCTTCCTCACTCCCTCCTTTATCCCTCACTTTCCTGGGTTTCATCAGCACAGGAAGGAAAAATGGCAGAGTTGGAAAGATGCTAAATTGAGAATTAATAGATTTTATTTTAGCTCTGCTACCTAATAACCATGTGACTTTGAACAAATCAATTTCCTCAGTGTGACTGTTTCCACACACCATCAAACACTTCTAGCACATTCTAAACCTAGTTACAGTTGACCCTGGAACCACACGGGGCTTAGGGGTACTCACCTGGTTTCAGGAATCCCAGCAGATACCAAAATCTGTAGTGCACAAGTCCCCTATATAAAATGGTGTAAATTAATACATACAGTTGGCCCTGCACATCTGCTGATTCTCAATGCATACCGAAAACAGTAAAAGTATTTATTGAAAAAAATCTGCGCATAAGTGGACTTACACAGCCTAAGCCATTATTGTTCAAGGGTCAACTCTATATGAATCTGTAGGTCAATTTGAATAGAAGACAAGGGAGAGCCCTAGCTGCTTTGGCTCAGTGGATAGAGCGTCAGCCTGTGGACTGAAGGGTCTTGGTCAAGGGCACATGCCCTGGTTATGGGCTCGATCCCCACTGGGGGGGCGTGCGGGAGACAGCTGATCAATGATTCCCTCTCATCACTGATGTTTCTATCTCTCTCCCTCTCCCATCCTTTCTGAAATCAATAAAAATATATTTTAAAAAAATGAAGAGAAGGGAGAGACTGTTAAACAAGAACAGTGAGTGGAAATGGAAGGTAGCAGGGCTCAGGAGCTAATAGTTTGCCTAGGAGCCTCTGATTCAGTTTAGTAACGTACAGGCTTTGTTAGCATCCTAATCAAAACACAGAATCTTTTCTTTGAAACATAGCTGTCAGATCTTATTTTCTCAATTGCTTTAATATAAGGATATCCTAGACCACCTAACAATACACTCCATTTCTCCACATTAGAGAACTGGTCACAAGTGTCAAACTAAATCAGGATTTAACCTGATTTTTTATGAGGTTCAGTTGGGTTCTAAAACAAATCCTCACATTTATAAATGTGCATATCACCTCATGAAAGAAAAACAAGTAAGATAGAAATCTTCAGTCTTCAATTTCTATGAATCATTCAAATCAGTTTAGAAATAATGAAAACATGATTCTCCCTGCTAAAATTTCTATATAATAGGTATGTAAGCATATTCGTCAGACTTGTGTTTGGGTAAAATAGCTTCACTCTGAACAGCTTTTGGTGATGAAAGCAATGAAGCTGTGATAAAGATCTCTTAAAGTCATAAAAGACAATTGGATTGCTAAAGTTTCATCAGCAGAAGCTCTAGAGAGACCACATGGAGGAAATTTCCAACTTAACAAGATTTTAGCCTATTAATAAGCTGCAACAGGAAGTTGGGCACTTTGGTTGTTTGCTGACTGACATGGAAAAACCTTTAAAACCACATGTCCCTTTGGCAGTTACTTTTTACAAAGAGAATCTTTGTCATGGATATTCAGGAAGACTGTAGCCAACAACTGGGCCTGCCTAAGTAAGGATACAGGATTCAATGTGGCACCATACTCTCAGGTAACAAAGGAAAATGAAATAGAAAGAAGCCACTGGCTTATTTTCTCTGATTGACATCCAAATTACTGAGAGGAGTTTTATCCTTAAAGTTTCTTAAGTACTATGCGTACTGGATTGGTACCAAGCGGGTCTGTGTTTCTGGGCTTGTACCTAAACCAGTAGACCTTCTATTTCTCAGACCACAAAATGTGATTACTTCAGTGATATTAGAGGCTCTATGAAAACAGATCTGGGGGGTCAATCTTGTAAATTCAGCCATGCCAACAGAATACACCTTGAGTTCTACTATCCACATCTTTTCAGAATCTTTGTTGGGCTCCAGCTCAAACCTATGCACCCAGAACATGCACATGCACACACATACTCACATACACACACAGAGAGATTGTATTTTCCTTTTTGAACAAATGAGATTCATGTTTCTTACAAACATTAGGTCACATCAGCACTTCTTTCAGCCTTCAGAGTAGTTATTTACATGTCAGCAACTTGAAACCTGTCTTTTACTTAACTACTTGAAAAATTAGCTTCTTTTTCTGTAAAATTAGGTTGTTGTCCCTGAATGCATTTCAGGAATGTTGTGCTGTTTAGATGAGAGCCTTGATGGGAGTGTTTTTACCTTAAAACCTTATATCAGCATTCCCAATGTTTCTCTTGGGTGATAAGCCCCTGAAAAGGTTAATAGATATTTTGCAAAAACAAAATAAATAAATTTTTAGCTCAAATTAAGTCGGGAACATTTTAGGTTAAGCTAAATGTCTTTACTACAGAACCTCCCAGAGCTGAAGATCCATAACATGCAGTAAGAATTTCCAAGGGCAAGTGATGCCCAACTTACCTCACCCTGGAATTATGTTTCAATAATCATCTTAAGGGATATTTTCCAGGACACACAAAACCTTAAAATGCCAGTCATGTTACAGTTGATGTAAATAAACTGAGCAGCTCAGGAGGACTCTTAATAGAATTAACCAGAAGGCATAACGACAGTCTTGTTTCTGCACAAAAGGTATCTATTTTCACTTTGAAAACTTAATCATACTAATGTTTTTCATCCTGGAAAAGAGGTAAGCACCTTCATCACTTCATCACAGCTTAGACAGGACACAAAGAGGGCAAAAAATTAATGATATAGGATTGGTCAGCGTGGAGAGCAGGGCTGTGACATTCCAGAGCTGATTGATAAGTGACTGGGGACCAGCACTTGTAGGGCATGTTGTAATATTGGGGGAAAATTCTTATTCAAAAATGGCATTGAAAACGTTTTTATGTAGCATCAGCCTTGAAAAAATTGCAGTACATTAACCAGACAAAGGTTGCCAGAACATGGTTGACTCAAGAAGAGAAATCCAAACCAGAGAAGAGAAAAATCATTAAATACACCTGGATTCTAACTTGCAGCAATGGAAGTTGAAAATTAATATCAGAACACTATTATATTCTGTTTCATCATATAAATTATTTAAGTTAATTATATGCTATAATACATTAAACATAAATTTAATAAGGTAAATTTTCTTTTTAATAATTATCTCTTACATTGATTTCATAAAGCTCCAATTCCTTCAGATGTTTTTGTAGATAAATATCTGAAAAGGATATTATATATTATCCAGGTATTATATATTCTAGGTAGGATTTAATTCTAACTTGGTGGACACTCACTACAAATGGTATTACTATTAGATATTCCATGTTTATGGATAAGGCTCAATATTGTCAAGATGTCAGTTATGCCCAACTCGACCTATAAAATGTTTGTTTGTGCAAGTCCAAGGGCAAGTCCAGGTTTATTAGCCTGGAAACATGAAAAAGCACTAATAGGCTAATTAATTACTAAGGATGACTTTAGCATAATAAGTACTCCTAGAATAACATTTGATTCAGAAAAGCTGGTATTTCTAATTTCAAATATCATTATTACAGAGTGTTCTAGACCTAATCTATATATTTAATATAGAAAAAATAATAACAACTATCAGTATTGAACAACTACAATATTATGTATCCAAGTGATAGCATCAACATCTGAATCCAGATCTATTAACCCCAAAATTTCCCCACTCATCAAACTGATTTAGGGGGTACTATTTCAAAAACACTAACAAATGATTATAGTAATATTTACAGGATACATGGTTAAGATACAAATGTAATTTTTTATAGACCAGCAATGAATAGTGGAATTTGAAATAAAACACAATACCATTTATATTAACACCAAAAAAATTGAAATACTTGGGTGTAAATCTAAAAAATATGTACCAGATCTAGATAGAAAAACTACATTACTCTAATGAATAAAATCAAAGCAGAACTATATAAATAGATATTCCATGTTTATGGATAAGAAAGCTCAATATTGCCAAAATGTCAGTTCTTCCCAGCTTGACATATAGAGTAAATCTCAATAAAAATCCCAGCAAGTTATTTTGGATATGGAAAAATTAAGTCAAACGTTTATATGAAAAGATAAAATATCCAGAGTAGACAACACAACACTGAAGGAGAATAATAAAGATGGAAGACTGCTGACTTCAAGGCTACAGTTATATTGGCAAAATATAGACAAATAGATCAGTGGAATAGAAGAAAGAGCCCACAAATAGACCCACAGAAATACAGTCAATTGATTGTTGACAAAAGAGAAAAGGCAATACATTGAAGCCAAGAGAGGCTTTTCAACAAATATGCTGTAATAACTGGATGTCCACATACAAAAAAAAGTATTCGAGATATAGGCCCTTCACAAAAACTAACTAAAATGGATCACAAACCTAAATGTAAAATATAAAACTCCTAAAAGTTAACATAGGAGAAGACTTATATATTCTTGTGTATGGTGATGACTTTTTAAATATGTATGATCCATGCAAAAATTAATGGATAAACTAGATGTCATCAAAATTAATTTTTTTTTATTTTATAGTTTTCTTTTGTATTGAATTTGTTGGGGTGACACTGATTAACAAAATTATACAGATTTCAGTTGCACAATTCTACAACACATCATCTGTACACTGTTTAGTGTGTTCAGCACCCCAACTTCTGCTCTGTGAAAGACAATAGCAAGTTAATAAGGAAACAAGGAACAGCCTGTGAGAAATATTTGCAAAAAAATTTTCTGATAAAGGACTTTTATCCAAAACATGCAAAGAATTCTTAAAGTCCTATATAATAAAAGGGTAATATGCAAATAGACTGAACAGCAGAATAAGCGAACAACCAATCAAAGCGTAATATGCTAATGATATGCTAAGGCTGCTCAACCACTCGCTATGATGTGCACTGACCACCAGGAGGCAGATGCTCCCACTGGTAGATTAGCTTGCTGCTGGGGTCCGGCCAATCAGGACTGAGTGATATGGGACGGACACACCCTGGAGCCCTCCCGTGGTCCCTCCCCTGCCCGATCATGCACTGGTAGAGTTCCTCAGCCTGGCCTGAGCCCTCTCACAATCCAGGACCCTTCAGGGGATGTTGGAGAATTGGTTTCAGCCCGGTCCTGCAGGCCACTCCCCTTGGGAGGGCACCAAACGCAGGGCTCATGGCTGGTGAGTGCTGCTGTGGCAGCGCAAGCTTCTCCCAATCAAGACTGACTGGGCACAAGCCCGCGGCAGGCACAGTGGGGCTGGGATGAGCAGGAGAGGCAGGTAGGAGCTGCAGGTGGCATTGGACTGTGGGTTTCGGCCCGATGCCTGCAGGCCACCCAGTGGGACCCCACCCATGCACGAATTCATGCACCAGGCCTCTAGTTCAATAATAAGAAAACAAAATCCCCATTACAAAATGGACCAAATACCTTAATAAACACCTCACCAAGAAAAGATATACAGATGGCAAATAAGCATATGAAAAGATGCTTCACATCAAAAGGTATCAGAGAAATGCAAATTAAAACAAGAATGTAATATTAGTATACACCTCTCAGAATGCTCAAAATCCAGAACACTGACAACACCAAATTATGATGAGGATATAGAGCAATAAGAACTGTTTTTTCCTACAGATCAAAAAGCAAAATGATATAGCCACTTTGGAAGAGTCTTGTGGTTTCTTACAAAACTAAATATACTTTTACTATACAATCTAGCAATCACATTCCTTGCTATTCACCCAACAGAGTTAAAAATCATGTTGACCCAAAAACCTATACACAGTTTTATTCGTAATTGCCAAAACTTGGAATTAACCAATATGTCCTTCAGGAGATAAATAGATAAACTTTGATACATTCAGACAATGGAATATTATTCAGTGCTAAAAGGAAATGAGTAATCAAGTCATGAAAGACATGGAGGAGCCTTAAATGTATATTATTAATTGAAAAAAGCTAATCTGAAAGTACTTTATATTGTGATTCCAACTATGTAACATTCTGGAAACGACAAAACTCTGGAGACAGTAAACAGATCAGAGGTTGCCAGGGTTGGGGAGTTAAGTTATGGGGAGGATGAATAGGCAGAGCACAGAGGATTTTTAGGCCAGTGAAGATACCCTGCATGATACTATAATGACAGATATATGTCAGTACATTTGTCCAACCCCATAGAATGTACAACACCAAATGTGAACCCTAAGGTAAAGTATGGAGCTTGGGGGATTATGAAGTGTCATAAGGTTCATCATTGGTAACAAACATGATCACTCTATTGGAGGATGTTGATAATGAGGAGGCTTTGCATTCATTGGGGCAGAGGGTATATGGGTATCCTCTGTACCTTCCTCTCAATTTTGCTGTGAATTTAGAACATCTCTAAAAATAATAAAGTCTTAAAAATAAAAGAAGTTGCAGGGAAATGAAAATATTTTATTCCAAATGTTTGAAAGTGGCTTGAAAAATATCTTACACTTTCTTCCAAATTATCTTCTTATCACTGTTGAAAATAATCCTGATCTGGATCATATTATAATGCGAATCCCAAACAGTAATAATTATTTGCTTAAGAATTCCAATGGCAGGTGGGAAAGCATCAAATGTTAAATACTTGGTTATCTTTGTGTTTGTAAGAAAAGTGATTTGGCTTTTATCCAATTTATTTGAAGCTACCCAATGGTAATATTATCGAAACAGTTACTATAGCTGTACAAATAACGACAACAAAATTTAGCTTATAACAATCCTAATATTTATTTTGTTCAAGAATCTGCAGCCTAGCCAGAGCTCAATGAAGATAGCCCATTTCTACCCAACTTGGGGTAGGGCCAGAACAGCTCAATGGCTGGTGAAATCAACTAAAGACTTGTCTACTCATATGTCAGGTAATTGATGCTGGCTCTTGGCTGGGGCCTCTCTTTCTCTCTATGAAGTCCTCTTCATGTAGTCTCTCTACATGGGCTACTTGGGGCTTCCTCACAGCAAAGTGACTGCTGAATTGAGCAAAGCAAAAGCTGAATTGTTATTATGATCTATACTTGCAATTCAAATAGCATCACTTTTGCAATATTGTTTTATTGATCAGAACAGTAACAAGGTTCCACCCAAATCCAAGGAAGGGAGATACAGTTGCCCAATATACTTAAATCTTTGGAAAATATAATCTACTACAACTATACTAGAAGTCAAATCTATTCTTAAGATTTGTTATTTATTGTTCTGGAGAACTAAAACAAATTCCATGATAAATAACAAAGGATAGAGCTGAAATGCATTGTCTGATAGGGCACAAGACTTGCTATTGAGATGATCATATTTCAAACATTAGTTATTTAGAAGTAGATAAGTAACTTATTAGTTAAAAATTCTAATTTGAATTAGTATAAAAAGATAGTTGCCTTAAGTAAGTAAAGGCAGAAATTTTTCAAACTCAAATTACCTCATTAGTATCACTTAATAAAGCAAATCAGTATAACTTTCCTAAATCTTGGTTCTTACACTTTATGAGTTTTCAGTGCAAGGCAATAGTCAAACATTTTCTCTCAACTTTTTAACAAGGAAAAATGAAATAAGTTAGTTTATGCTTAAAACACAAAATAAATTTTTAAAAAAAGTATCTGAAGCCAAAAAGGCTATTCTAACATTTTAAAAGAGGAGAAATAGTAGAATGGACACACTACTAATGAATTTAGCATAGTGGGGGATGATTTAGAATGGAATGAAAAAGATAACAGAGAAACTGTAATGCTCCAACATATTTCTCTCTTCTGTATTCGTATCAGTATGCTACTTGTGCTAGCTATTACTTTAAGTCATTATATATATGGTATTTATATAATTATATATATATACATATTTATATATAAAATGTGCATTTTTTTCATCTTGCTTTCACACTACATCTGTATTCACTCCTGGCTTCTTACCCACTATGCTGTGGATATTTGATGCATGCTGTAAAAATTTAATGACAATGAAATGAGGTAATTATTTTGTACATTATTTACTATATGGCATGTTTGAGTAGTTAGTTGGTCTGAAGGACTATTTTTGAACAGAGCATAAAGGTTCTATTTATGGAGTTTTTGCTCCTCTCACAACTGCAAGAGAATGATAGGTGGGCGATGCTTGAGGAGGGGAAAGAGTTCTCACTTGGTTTTATTGTTCACAGATTACTTCAAATTATTCTCACAGGCATCTGCCTCAATTAACATCCAATCTATTACTTGGCCTACTTGTGTTCTCAAGGATATACATCTTTATAGCATAATTGGGATTTTTTTCCTTCTGTAAACAAAGCATTTTACTAAATTACCTTTCACAAAACCCACTTTTAGATGGATAGATTGATAAATATTATATCTCTCTATATAAAAGAGTAATATGCAAATTGACCAAATGGAGGAACAACCAGAATGACTGCTCAACCAGTCACTATGAGGTGCACTGACCACCTCTTGGTCTTGCCTGCCAGCCGGCAGGCTCCAATTGCCCAATGGCGAACAGGAACCAGGGGTGGGTGGTGGCAGGGGGTGGGGCTGGCTGGGGAAGATGGCCCTGATCACAGGCCAGGCCTAGGGACTGTACCCATGCACGAATTTTGTGCACCAGACCTCTAGTTTTAAGATAAAAGCCAGAAAGACATGATGCTGAATCTTCTGAGAAGGGAAAAAGAACGTCATACCCTGAATGTGTTCCACAGAATACCCAAAGGCTAATGAAGGAACTCAAGCTTCCAAGCCATATGAAATGGGTTTAACACACCTCAGGATCTGAGCAATATTAATAAGCCACTTACTATCTCTGAAAATCATTCTGCTTACATAAAAAAATAATATTAATATGCCTTGTCTTGTAAGACTGTCCCAGGGATTAAGTGGAATAACGTGCAAAATGCCTGGTACTGAGTAAACAATCAATAATTTTATTTTATCATTGCTCTCCAACTCAGTTGTTATATTTTTTCTGTTTTTGATTTTTCTAACTATTTCTGTCTTGTTTTTAGTGAGACACATGAATATTTTGAAAATACACATGTGCTCAGGGCCCCAGACCTCAGTGATGGCCACCAGAATAGCAGGGTGAGAGCCTGCAGCCTAAGCACTCTGCAGCCCCATTCCTAGGTCTCTGTGGGCCTTGAAGGCCCCAGAACCCAACTTTTCCACCCTCCCACTCCCCTCCTCTGGAACTCCTGCAACAAAGAAAAGTAGTGGGAGATGGAGCACCGATGCCAGGTCCCCAGCCCCTCCTGGCCAAGGAAGGCCGAATACAGTTATGGCCACCCAGGTTCTGGGGCAGACTTCTGGAGGAGGAGGGCTGTGCAATGGCAGTGGCAACAATGACATGGCCTTGCCTAACGCTATGTATGACTTGCATGACCTCTCCAAAGCTACACTGGCTGCTCCTCAGCTCATCATGTTGGCAAATGTGGCCTTAACCTGGGAAGTAAATGGCAGCTGCTCTGATTACCTAGTTGGTGAAGAAAGGCAGATGGCAGAATTGATGCCTGTTGGGGATAACAACTTTCCAGATAGTGATGGAGAAGGACTTGAGGAGTCTCCTGCAATAAAAGGCGAACCCAATGGACTGGAAAACATGGAACTGGAAAGTTTGGAACTCAGTGCTGCAGAACTACAGCCTGTATTTGAGGTTTCAGCTGCCCCAGAAATTTTCAGCTCAAATAAAGAGCTTCCTCCCGAAACACCTGCACCTTGAAGACCAAACCCCTTCGTTGTAAGCCATGCCAATATGAAGCAGAATCTGAAGAACGTTTGTGCATCACATCAGAGTTCATAGTACCAACAAGGTTTTTGTGGAAGAAAGTGCAGAGAAGCAAGCAAAGGCCAAGGAATCTGGCTCTTCGACTGCTGAAGAGGGAGATTTCTCCAAAGGCCCCATTCGCTCTGACAGCTGTGGCCGCTGTGGCTGCAATACCAATTGACACGATCACTATACAGCTCACTTGAAACACCACACTAGAGCTGGTGACAATGAGCGAGTCTACAAGTGCATCATTTGCACGTATACCACAGTAGCGAATATCACTGGAGAAAACACGTAAGAAACCATTTTCCAAGGAAAGTAAGTATACACATGTGGAAAATGCCACTATTTTTCAGACAGAAAAAAAAACATGATGTTCAGCATGTTCCAACTTATACAGTAGATAGAATGCCCATATAAATGTGAACTTTGCCCTTACTCAAGTTCTCAGAAGACTCATCTAACTAGACATATGCGTCCTCATTCAGTGGGGTATGGATACCATCTGGAAATATTTACTAGAGCGTGATCTAGATGGGTGAGAAGGCAATGAAATGTGATCAGGGCAGTTATGTGGCCTCCAATCAACATGAAGTAACTCGCCATGCAGGACAGGTTCACAACGGGCCTAAACCTCTTAACTGCCCACACTGTGACTATAAAACAGCAGATAGACGTAACTTCAAAACATGTGGAGCTGCATGTTAATCCACAGCAATTCAATTATCCCGTATGCGGTTATGCAGCTTCCAGAAGTGAAATCTGCAGTATCATTTCAAATCTAAGAATCCCTCTTGTCCTAATGAAACAATGGATGTCTCAAAAGTGAAACTAAAGAAAACCAAAAAGCGAGAAGCTGACTTGCCTGATAATAATAATACCAATGGGGGAGGGGGAGGGAGGGGGAACAGAAAAACAAAACAGAAACAGAGCAAACAAAAATAAAGGGGATGTAGCTGGAAAGAAAAATGAGAAGTCTGTAAAAGTGGAGAAAAAAGATAATGCTTCAAAAGAGAAAAAGCTTTGTAGTAATGCTTCAATCCAGGTGACTACCAGAGCTCAGAAATCAGCAATGGAAACTAGAGAGATGGATGTGCATTCAGAAACCAATTAAGAAAAAAAAAAATTGTAAAACCAAGAAAGGCAAAAGGAAGATGGAAGCTGAAGCCCATTCCTTGCAAGATCCTGTTAATGATGAGGAACCTGTGACAAAAAAAAAAAAAAAAGACAGAAAGCAAACCCCAAGATAGTCAGGAAGTCTGAGAACAAAGTGGAGGAGAATAAAAAGCAAAATACTGTGTGAAAAAAAAAAGTACAAAGAAGAAAACTCTGAAAAATAAATCACGTAGAAAAAGCAGCAAGCCTGCTCAGAAGGAGACTCTTCAGAGGGGGCCTGCTCAGACAGAGCCGCTGCCACCCATGGAGCCTCCTCAGAGATAAGAAGAGACATTTAAATTTAAAAAACTTCCCCAAGCAATGGACATTGTTTCAGTCCAGGTATTTACTCCTGAGTTTTGATCAGTATTTCTTATTTGTTTATGTTAATCGTCATAAAAACAATGGTTTTGGTGTTTCTTTTTTTATTTTGGTGCTTTAATGGCTTAAGATATTGCACATTGTGTGTGTGTTTTTTTAACCTATGCAGTTAATTTTTTTTTCCTAAAAATAACATTTGTGTTGAACAGTAACACTTTATACATATATATGCATGTTTATTTCATCCTCTTTGGAGGGATGCTTTTAGTCTTATTTGCAAAAGGGCAGTTTTTCTTTTACTGCAGTTGCCTTTTTTGCAGAATATTAGTGTGTGCAAGTTTGTGAGCAAATGAAACATATAGGTTCAAGTCATTGATTTTGATTTTCACATCTTATATCTATGCCAGATCTGTAGTTCATATAAATTATTTATTTATTTTAAATGGATGTAGTACATTCACAGCTCTCAGCTTGAACTTTGTAATAAACGAACCACTAGGCTCTAAAAAAAAAAATAGAAAATACACATGTGTATACACACACACACACACACACACCTTTATCTTTTTAAAGAGAACTTTCCTGACTTCTGGTCAAGATGGTGGAATAGCAAACACTGTACTCACCTCCTCCCATGAGCACATCAAATTTAGAGCTACAGAAAAGCTATCACTCAGAACCAGCTGAAGTCTAGCTGAACAGAAGTCCTATAACTAAGAATATACAAAAGAAGCCAGGTCAAGATTGGTAGGAGGGGCAGAGACACAGAACAGCCTTGTCTCACTCCCAAGTGGGAACAACAAAAATCAGGAGGGATGTATGGGCTGCAGAGGTCCCCCTTGAGGAGCAAAGGGTCTCAGCCCCACAGGGGCTCCCCAGCTCAGAACTTCAGGGCCAAGAGAAGTCCTAATAACTTCTGACTGTGAAACCAGAGGGGGTTGTGACTGAGGGGATTCTGTTTGTGTGAGAAGGAGGGCTACAGGAATCCCAGACCTTCTTCTTAAAGGGCCCACACACAGACTCACTTGTTCTGAGCTCCAATGCTAGGCAGAAGCTTGAAAAGCATCAGAGGCTAAATTGTCTGTCTTTGCAGTAAGGGCGGGAGGGGCAACTTTCTCCCAGACAGAAGTACTGGCAGAAGTCATTGTACTTTTGTTGAGCCCTTCCTGCTCCCAGCTGGCACAAGGGGCCATCAAATCTTTATCCACCTGGCTAACACCATTTGCTTCACCCCGGTGATTCCCTGACACCTGGTCCCTCCCTAAATGTGGGCTCACCCAAGCCATTTCCAGTAGCTTTTCCATACAAACATCCTGTCTTAGCATATGTAGGGATTTTTCCAAAATCTCTCAAAGGTTCACAAATCCCAACAAGAAACATCCAGGCTCGGCATGCCCAGAACATCTTTCTAAGCAGCCCCAGCCTGGCACAAGTGGTGGACAGCCACAGTTTACAGCTTAGCCTCTCACAGGCACTTCCAAGCCCAGCACAAGCCATGGTAATCATATGCAGATCACGTTGTAGCTCATACTAAGTGGCACAAACAGGGGCTGACCTTGACTTGCATCAGAGCCCCCCCCTCCCAAGATCCCAGAACCAAGACACCTGAGGCCCAACTTCAGACCACAACAGGGCACCACCCAACCACCTCCACTAATGACACACCCAAAGGGCAGACTCAGCAGGCACCAGAGCTTTGCCAAAGTGGATTCTACCCTATAGGGTTAGCCCTTGCACAACAGCTCTTCTACTATCATATAGCCCAGTGGTTGGCAAACTGCGGCTCGCGAGCCACATGCGGTTTGCCACTCTGTTAACTAATGAGTTTGCCGACCACTGACCTAGATTCTCGATTCCAATAATTACAGGCTGTTGTTGTTCCTTGTGATTAAGCCCCTATCCAGTGGTCGGAAAACTCATTAGTCAACAGAGCAACAAACTGCGGCTCGTGACTGGCTATAGCCAGTCCTCAAAGCCAGTCAGTCTAAGGATCAATCTCTCCCATTGATGTGCCAACAGCAATCAAGGCTCAACTACAACAGGAAGGCACATACAACCCATACAAAGGACATAGCTGATGCACCCAGCTCAGGTGACCAGAGATACTGCTCTATTTGGCCTCACAGGACACCTACTACATAAAGCCATTCTACCAAGACAGTAGATGTAGCAGTTCCACCCAATACATAGAAACAAACACAGGAAGCTAGCCAAAAGAAAGAGACAAAGATACATGTTCCAAATGAAGAAATAGAACAAAACTAGGAAAGGAACTAAAAATGGAGACAAGCCATCTACTAGATGCAGAGTTCAAAGCATTGGTTATAAGGATGTTCAATTAACTTAGGAGAAGAATAGATTATCGCAGTGAGAACTTCAACAAACAGATAGAGAACATAAAAATTAAGATGAAAAACATAAAAAAGCAGTCAGAAATGAAGAACATATTGATTGAAATGAAGAATGCATTAGAGGGAATCAACAATAGGTTAGATGAAGCAGAGGATAGAATCAGCAATTTCAAAGATATTGAAATCAGCAATTTCCAAGATATTGCTATTTTTTTATAGCAGAAAAAACACACACAATCAGAACAGCAAAAAGAAAAAAGAATAAAAAATGAGGATGCTTTAAGGAGCCTTTGGAACAACACCAAGCATACCAACATTAGCATCATAGGGGTACAAGAAGGAGAAGAGAGAAAGGAATTAAAAATATATTTGAAGAACTAATGACAAAAAAGCTACTCTATGCTGGCAGAGAAATAGACATACAAGTCCAGGAAGTAGAGAGTCTCAAACAAGATGAACCCAAAGAGGCCCACACCAAGACACATCATAGTTAAAATGCCAAAGGTTAAAGACAAAATGAAAATCTTAAAAGCAGCAAAAGAAAAGCAGTTAGTTACCTACAAGGGAGCTCCCATAAGATTTTCAGATGATTTTTCAGCAGAATATTTGCAGGCCAGAAGGGATTGGCAAGAAATATTAAAAGTGATGACAAGCAAAGACCTACAACCAAAGTTATTCTGCCCAGAAAAGCTATTATTTAGAATTGCAGGATGGATAAAGAACTTCCCAGACAAGATAAAGCTAAAGGAGTTAATCACCACCAAACCAGTAATACAAGAAATGTTAAAGGGACATGCAACAACATGGATAGACCTACAGGGCATTATGCTGAGTGAAATAAGTCAGAAAGAGTAGGATGAATAACATATGGTTTCACTTATATGTGGAATCTAAAAAAAGCAAAATAAACAAACACAAAAACAAAAACAAACTCAGAAATACAGAAAACATTTTTATGGTTGCCAAATGAAGGGTGGTTGGGGTGATGGGTGAAAAAGGGAAAGGAATTAAGATGTGCAAATTGTCATTTATAAAAACAGTCCTGGGGAAATAAGATACAACATAGGGAATATAGTCAATCTATAATAATAAAAGTGTAATATGCTAATTAGACTGGACGTCCTTCTGGATGACCTTATGGACAAAGCTGGAGCTTCGAGGGAAGCCTGAGTCCTGGGTGCCTGCTGGTGGCCAGAGGGAAGCCTGGGTCCTGGGTGCCTGCTGGCAGCTGGAGGGAAGCCCGGGCCCTGGGTGCCAGAGGGAAGCTGGTGCCAGCAGCCTGGGGAAGGAAGGCCTACTCTTGCATGAATTTTGTGCATCGTGCCTCTTGTAATGTTATAATAACTATGCATGATGTCATATGAGTACTAAACTTGCTGGAATTATCACTTCATAAGTTATATAAATGTCTAATTATTAGGTTGTACACCTGAAACAAATATATTATTATATATTAACTCTAAAAAATAAAAAGTTATTTTGTTTTATTTATTTCTGTTTGTTTGTTTGTTTAATTTTTTTTCTTTATTGATTAAGATATTACATATGTGTCTTTATCTCCCCATTGTGCCCAGACACCCCGCCACCCCCCACTCGTGCCCTCACCCCCCTAGTGTCTGTGTCCATTGATTAGGCTTATATGCATGTATACAAGTTCTTTGGTTGATCTCTCCCCTTCTCCCCCACCCTCCCCTGCCTTCCCTCTGAGGTTTGACGGTCTGAGTGATGCTTCTCTGTCTCTGGATCTATTTTTGTTCATCAGTTTATGTTGTTTATTATATTCCACAAATGAGTGAGATCATGTGACATTTATCTTTCTCCAACTGACTTATTTCGTTTAGAATAATGCTCTCCAGGTCCATCCATGCTGTTGCAAATGGTAGGCGTTCCTTGCTTTTTACAGCAGCATAGTATTCCATTGTGTAGATGTACCACAGTTTTCTAATCCACTCATTTGCTGATGGGCACTTAGGCTGTTTCCAAATCTTAGCTATTGTAAATTGTGCTGCTATGAACATAGGGGTGTATATATCCTTTCTGATTGGTGTTTCTAGTTTCTTGGGATATATTTCTAGAAGTGGGATCACTGGGTCAAATGGGAGTTCCATTTTTAGTTTTTTGAGGAAACTCCATACTATTCTCCACAGCGGCTGCACCAGTCTGAATTCCCACCAGCAGTGCATGAGGGTTCCTTTTTCTCTGCATCCTCACCAGCACTTGTCTTTTGTTGATTTATTGATGCTAGCCATCATGACAGGTGTGAGATGGTACCTTATTGTCATTTTGATTTGCATCTCTCAGATGATTAGTGACTTTGAGAATGTTTTCATTTGTCTCTTGGCCTTCTGTATGTCCTCTTTTGAAAAGTATCTATTTAGATCTGTTGCCCATTTTTTGGTTGGGTTGTTTATCTTCTTTTGTTAAGTTGTATGAGTTCCCTATAAATGTTGACGATTAAACCCTTATCGGTGATAACATTGGCAAATATGTTCTCCCATGCAGTGGGCTTTCTTGTTGCTTTGTTGATAGTTTCTTTTGCTGTGCAGAAGCTTTTTATTTTGATGTAGTCCCAGTTGTTTATTTTCTCTTTAGTTTCCATTGCCCTAGGAGTTGTATCAGTGAAGATATTGCTATAACATATGTCTGAGATTTTGCTGCTTGTGGATTCCTCTAAGATTTTTATGGTTTCCCATCTTACGTTTAATTCCTTTATCCATTTTGAGTTTATTTTTGTGTATGGTGTAAGTTGGTGGTCTAGTTTCATTTTTTTGCATGTACCTGTCCAATTTTCCCAACACCATTTATTGAAGAGACTGTTTTGCCTCCATTGTATGCTCTTGCCTCCTTTGTCAAATATTAATTAAGCATAATGGCTTGGGTCTATTTCTGGGCTCTCTGTTCTGTTCCATTGGTCTATATGTCTGTTCTTGTGCCAGTACCAGGCAGTTTTGAGAACAATGGCTTTATTTGTTATTGAGATCTCTCCTACTTTGTTCTTCTTTCTCAGGATTGCTGCAGCTATTCAGGGTCTTTTTTTATTACATATGAATTTTTGGAGAGTTTGTTCTAGGTCTGTGAAGTATGCCGTTGGTATTTTAATGGGGAGTGCATTGAAGATATAGAATGTTTTGGGTAGTATGGACATTTTAATGATGTTGATTCTATATGTTCTTCCATATATTTATGCCTTCCAAATGGTATGTTCTTCCATATGTTTATGCCTTCTTTTATCTCTTTTTTCAGTGTCCTGTAGTTTTCCAAGTAAAGGTCTTTTACTTCCTTAGTTAAGTTTATTCCTAGATATCTTAATTTTTTGGTGCAATGGTAAATGGGATTGCTTCTTTAATCTCTCTTTCTGGAAGCTCACTATTGATGTATAAAAAGGCCATAGATTTCTGGGTGTTAATTTTGTATCCTGCCACATTGCCGAATTCATTTATTAAGTTAAAAAGTTATTTTAAAAAAAACTTTCACCTTACTTTCTTCCCTCCCTCCCACCTTACTTTCTTCCCTCCCTCCTTCATTCCTTCCTTCTTCCTTTCCACAGACATCTCAGTATGTGGTACATGCCAGGGATTTGAACCAGACACCAGTTACCCAGAGCAAAGCAGAGGGTGCCTGCCTTAATGATGCTTTGTCATCTATCATGAGGAAAGAGCATTTGAATAAATAAATAAGCAGATAATACAATAGTTACAGATGAGAAAGAAAGGAAATTTAAAGTCTAGAAAGGACGATAGACAGGATGGTCAAGGAAGGCCTTTATGACGAGGTGGTAATTAGACAGGTAATGAAAGAACAGTGTACTGAGTAATTGTCATTTCCCACATCGCACACAGGTACGTGCACACACCCCACCCCCCTCAATCATTCTCTGACTTTCTGAACCTTGCTGGTTCCCAGGAATGCTGGGTCCCTGAGAATTTCATGACTTTTACTCACTGTCCTCAGGCTTCCTGTGGACGTCTGCCAAGGTAAGACAGTGGCTTAGATTGAGGGGCAGAAGGATACAGATGTCAAGGTTTCCCCTTACCCTCTCTCCATGATCCAGTGTCACATCTGTGGCAGTAGCTGCATCCTTCACAACTATAACCCCCATCAGAAAACTCCTTCCTCATGGGGCTAGCTTACCTTAGGCTCAGATAATCCCACTGCCTCCTCTTGCTCCTTCAGCCCTTGGTGTGTAATGGCTTCTTGGTGTTGCTAGTCTCTGGGTGCCTCACCTCTAAAGTTTCTTCATGTGCACTATTCAGTGTGAATTCTGTTTCTAGCCTGGAACCTGACTTTTACAGAAGGAGTTGGCCATGTGAAATGCTTGGAAGGAGCAGTGCAGAGAGAGAAACAGTGGCTGTGAAAGTTCTAATGTGGTCAAGAGCTTGGCGTGTTGGAAATAGGAGGGCTGTGTGGTTGCCGTCCTGTGAGTGAGGAGGAAGTGGAGTGAGATGACATTGGAGATGTGATAGAGGCCAGACCATAATGGCCTTGAGGCCATCTAAGAAGTCAGAGTTTTATTTATGAATGAACTTATCAATTCTCACACTTAAAAATAAGACAAGTTACATGCCAATTCAAAGTGTTCTCTCTTTAATCAGCAGGACCAGGAATGGATTAGGAACTTCTGTCTCTCAAGAGAAAAACTAGCTTTATTTTTATTTTCTTTTTAATGTTGTTTTGTTGTCATTGATATTATTCTTTTCAGGAAAGGCTTAGTTTAGAATGCATACCTAGAATGAAATGTGGTTTGGACTATAAAAATATACCTCCGTGTCTTGAAATCTTTAGTTTTATTTCTACCATATAGTCCTTTACAAAGATAAAGGATTATTATTATCCTTCTCTGATAAGGTCAAAGCACATATTTTTATCAGTGGATTAGATGCATTTATTCCTTTGTTGCTAAGCAGTCAATTTATTTCAAGCCTACTCTAGTTAAGACACTGAACCTGTTTATCCTTCTGTTCCTCTGCTTGACATCAAAACATTATCTAAACTAAAGCAGCAGGAGCCCGAAAGAGGAGGGAAGCCCTGCGGTGGTTTGTGTTAGCATTTTTTCCACTCACTTCCAAGAGATCTTTGCATCATCTTCTTAAAGAAACAGTGAGCCAAAACTCTCCCTGAACCTGCTGAAGGGCTGTGACAATGATCTTCATCACTGCAAATTTAACTTTGATTACAAGCACAATGTACCCCTTTGCCATATTCCTCACTGTCCTCTTCTTGACTTTCCTCTCCCTTGTAACAGTTTGAGTCACTCCCGGAGGCTAATGGTCCTTAGATTTACTTGGGATCCCTTCTTACTTTAATGCTCCCATCTGATCTATCACCACCCTCTTTGTATGTTATCATCTTGATCTATCTACTACTTTCTTTTCCTCACTTCACAACCCCCAAATCTTGCTATGCTTAAGCCAAAAATTGATTTTCTTTTTATCATAAGATACAAACTTCCTGGCTTTTAAGACCTTTGTCTACTTCCATATTTCCTTTGCATGAGACCAAGAATCTTTGGATCATCCTTTATTTCTCCTTTTCTCTCTCATTCACCCATTCCACCAGTAATATCCTGTAGACTCTACCTTCAAAATACGTACAGACCCCCCAACCACTTCTTATCACTTGCACAACTACTGCCTGGTCCCAGCCAGCACTATCATCTCTTTGTTGTATTACAGTTTTTAAATGCCCCCACACACACACCTGCTTATATCCTGGCAGTTCATTCTCTGCACTGTTAAAACCTAAGTCAGACAAATGTCATTATTTGCTCAAACTCCTGCAAGTTCTCCCTATTTTACTCAGATTAAAGGCCAACGTCTTTAGAATGAGCTGCAGGGTTTTACGTGACCTGCAACCCCACTTTCTCATCCCTAACATCATCTCATACTATTATTTCCCTCACCCCACCCTTCACATAGGTCTTTTTGAACACCTTAGGCACACTCCTGACTTTGCACTGGCTGTTCTCTCTGCCTAGAATATATTTCTTCTGGATATCACACAAATAACTCCTTTACCTTCAAATCCAAGTTCAAATGTCACCATTTCGATGAATTCTACTTGGACACCCTGCACCAGTCAGTATACTAGTATGCCATAATACACCATGAGAATAAACAGCCCTCAAAGTTCAGTGCCTTAACACAACACAAATTTACTTCTAGTTCACGCCACATGTCTACACATGTCCAGAGGGTAGATCTTGATCTTATAGTCACTTAAAGACCCAGGCTAATGTCAGTTACATTTTAACACATTCTTGCACCATCACCACATAGAGGAAAGATGAGCTCCCTGGTCTTACATAGGTAATTAAATGCCATCACCCAGAAGAAACACATATTACTTATACTTACATTTCACTTGTTAAAGAAAGTCACATGGTCATGCTTAACTTCAATAGATCAGGGAAAAACAATCCTACCATGTGTCTGAAAGGAGAATCAGAATATATGGGAACAACCTGTGTGTGTGTGTTGTTGTTTTTTTCTATTGCCACAAGAAAGCTGCATAATAAACTATTGAGATATCCTTATGGCATGCAACATTAGTGTTTATTGCTTACGCTTCTGGGGTTATTGGTTAGATGATCCTGCTGCCCTTGGCTGTGCCTGGTCACCTACATGAAGGGAGAAGGTCAGCTTGCTTTGGTTGATCTAGTCTGGTCTCAGGTGGGATATCTGCTCCATGTGTCTCTAATCCTCCAGCAGGTTAGCTCATGCATGTTCTTATGGTGATGGCAAGTGGCAGAGGGAGAGCAAGCAAAAACACACAAGGACTTAGACTTAAAGCCAGGTTTACTAGACTTAAGCTTTCTATTTCTTGAGCCACCAACTCTAGAAAAACACTGTCAAGTTTTATGATAGTTACCTTGAGATTTACAACTATGAATTATTCCATGCTCTTTCTATGTGTTGAGTCTAAATATTGAAAGTAACAAACAATATTTACAATATTATGATAATACCAATTATTTCCATTAGGTTGCATTTGGCTGCAAGTAACAGAATATCTACCTAAAAGTTTTTTAAACAGTGAAGGGCTTATTTCCGCCTAATAAGTAGACTATGTTAGTTAATTTTGAATTTAAAGAATTTTCAGGCTTTGGGTATAATTTTCTGTAATTTTTGTGGCTTTCCCCTCAAAGTTACAATATAAGTATAGGAGTTTCAGGTATTATCTCCTTACAAAACAACATACAATAAAAAAGGAGCCAGTCATTGCTAATGTTCCTTTTAAACAGCATGTAAAGTTTTTGCTAGAAACCTTCCTAAGAAGATTCATCTCACATTTCATTGGCCAGGATTAGGATTGCATAATTTTGTAACATATGCCAATGCATAAACTAATTATGTGGAAAAAAATAAAGTCCTCATGATTGCCTGAAATTTATTACTATTCCTCTCCTGAATTGGGGTGAAGCCCATAATATGTATATTAATACCTGAACATAATGTGGATACTATTGGAAGAAATAAGGAAAGGAACACTTTTGAATGAGGCAGAAAACACTGTTTATCTTTGTTACCCAATATCTATACAAAAACTTTGTTCTAAACAGGACTTTGAAACATGCCCAATCCTACATGGAACATACTTAGTCACTTCTCAAAGGAGAAAACCCAAAGTTTCATCAGTTGCTGTATTAAGCTCTAAGTTTAGTATCTTTGGAGTTGTGTGGTAATCTCTAACATAACTCAACTAGAGGCCTGCACCCTTTTGCAGTCTAGGAGCCCTTGGAGGATGTC
Organism: Eptesicus fuscus; assembly: GCF_027574615.1. NCBI lineage: Eukaryota > Metazoa > Chordata > Mammalia > Chiroptera > Vespertilionidae > Eptesicus > Eptesicus fuscus. The sequence continues at coordinate 20,544,912 of NC_072480.1, forward strand.
CAGCTGATGACTTAGGCCCGCTTCCCTGGTGAGCGGGCCTAAGCCATCAGTTGGACATCCTTAGCGCTGCTGCAGAGGCAGGAGAGGCTCCCGCCACCACCACTGTGCTTGCCAACTGTGAGCCCGGCTTCTGGCTGAGTGGTGCTCCCCCTGTGGGAGCGCTCAGACCACCAGGGGGCAGGTCCTGCATTGAGTGTCTGCCCCCTGGTGGTAAGTGCACATCACATCAACCAGTCATTTCGCCGTTCTGTCAATTTGCATATTAGCCTTTTATTATATAGGACATGCTTTTTTTTGTGTTTCAGGCACTTGTGTTTAAAAGACAAGTTGTTCACTGCCAATATATACAATTTTTAGTGGTGAAGAAGGAATAGGATAACTTCAGTTTTTTAATATCACATTGGAAGAAGGGGGGTATAGTAAAACACACAAAATAATCATTGGTTTGTGTCCTTTAGTCTTGCTAACTCTGATGTCTGAAAGGACTTCTCCAGCTTATTGTCCTTCCCCTGCTTGCTACTGATTATTCCTTTTTTGGAGAATCATGTTTGCTAGTCAAAATTTAAAACAACAGTTCAGATGGTGATTAGAGAATTCTAAAAATTACAGAGATTTAACACCCCACCTCCTCTCAGCTTTTAATGTTTCCTTAAAAGCTGGACAATCACAGGTTAATGGCACTATGTTTAAAATTTCTTTGGCAATACACTTTCTTTAATAACTGAGTTGGGCTTCCAGTGTATCTGTTTCTAAGCATAATAAACATGACCTTTGAGAATTCTTATCTCCTATTTGCCCTTTTTTCATGATCCTTCCTCAAGACAGAGTGAAACAAAAGTCTTAGAAGGGAAGAGACCACTCACCCTCAACCTGATTAATGTGGCCAGGTTTCTCCCCTTCATTAAGCAGAGAACTCTTAGGAGAGCTTCTTACAAGGGACTTATAGACACAGTTTTACCAATTTTATCTTTTGCTAAGTCTATTGTTTTCATATCTCTGTTTGTTCTACTTTATGTAGAAGTAGAACATAAAATATTGGCTTTAGTAGTGAGAAATCTAACTCCATTTTTTTATGTTTTATTGTTGGCAACTCTCAAGCCTCATGCCTCCCCCTTCCCTTAGTGCCCAATATCTGTACAAGCTGATAAGAAAGCATGCCAGCTTTTGGTATCAGGGTTCTATTGGCAACACACAAAAAAAGAAGACTACAGACCAAAATCTTTGATGAATACAAAAATCCTAAACAAAATACTAGTAAACCAAATACAATAGGACACCAAATGAACCCCACAATCAAGTGGGGTTCATTTCAGAGGCATAAGAATGACTCAAAATATGCAAATCAATCAATGTAATATACCACATTAACAAAATAAAGGATAAAATCATATGATCTTATCAATAGATGCAGAAAAAGCATCTGATAAGATATAACATCCATTTATGATTAAAACACTGAATAAAAAAGGAATAGAAGGAAAGTATCTGAACATAATAAAGGTCACTTATGATAAACCCTCAGCTAATATCATACTCAATGGTAAAAAACTGAAAGCTTTTCCTCTAATATTAGGAACAAGATAAGGATGTTCACTCTCACCACTTTTATTCCCCACAGTGTTCAAAGTCCTAGCCAGAGCAATAAGGCAAGAGAAAGAAATAAAAGTCATCCAAATAGAGAAGAAAGAAGTAAAACTCTCACTTTTTGTGGACAACATGATGCTGTATATAGAAAACCATAAAGATGCCACCAAAAACGATTAGAAACAATGAACAATTACAGTCACAAGTTGCAGGATATAAAATTAGTGTGCAAAAAATCCATTGCCTTCCCGTATATATATACTAACATATAAGGACATATATATACTAACAATAAAACTTCATAAAAAGAAATGAAAAAGAAACCATTTCTTTTGTAATTGCAACCAAAAGAATAAAATAACTAGGAATAAAATTAACAAAGAACATGAAAGACCTTTATACTGAAAATTACAAAGCATTATAAGGTGGGAGTGGATGGGTGGGAGAGAAGAAATCAACCAAATAACTTGTATGCATAGATTCATAACCCATGGACAGAAACAATTAGGATGGTGAAGGGCTGAGGTGGGGGCAAGGGCATGCTAGAAGGGGTCAAGGGAGAAAATTGGGGACATATATAATACTTTCAACAATAAGGATTTTTTAAAAAGAGAGATGTTGAAAAAGATACAGCAAAATGGAAAAATGTCCCATGTTCATGGATTAGAAGAATCAACATAGTTAAAATGGATATATTATCCAAAGCAATATACAGATTTAATGCAAGTCCCATCAAAATCCCAATGTCATTTTTTAAAGAAATAGAACCAAAAATCATCAGATGTGTATGGAACTACAAAAAGCCTGGAGTAGCCAAAGAAATCCTAAGAAAAAAGAATGAAGCTGGAGGTATCATACTACCTAACTTCAAATTATACTACAGAGCTATGATAATCAAAACAGCATGGTATTGGCAAAGAAAAAAATATACAGATCAATAGAACAGAATAGAGAGCCCAGCTATAAAACCAAATGTATATGAACAGATAATTTTTTACAAAAGAGCCAGAAACACAATGAAGTAAAATGGTGCTAGGAAAATGGAAAGTCACATGCAAGAGAATGAAACTGGATTACAGTTTGTCCCCATGTATAAAAATGAATTCAAAATGGATCAAAGACCTAAATATAAGACCTGAAACAATAAGTTACATAGAAGAAAAAATAGGTACCAAACTTATGGATCTTGGTTATAGAGAACATATTATGAACTTGACCCCAAAGGCAAGAGAAGTAAAGACAAAAAATAAAAGAATGGAACTATCTACACTAATAAAAGAGAAAAATGCAAATTGACCATACCTTTTTGACACCCACCAGCCAATCAGGTGTAAGTATGAAAATTAACCCAACAAAGATAGTGGTTAATTTGCATATGCAGGCACCGAGCGGGGGGCAGGGCAGGGCAGGTGTTCTGCACCGCCCCAGCTGCTCCGGGCCTCTGGGCAGTGTGGGATTGCGGAAAGGTGGCTCCAGGCCAGAGCAAAGGCAGAAAGGCGGCTCCGGACCGGAGTGAAGGTGGTGCCAGCAGCCATGGGAAGGAAGGCCCATTCTTGCACGAATCTCTAGTATAAAACTAAAAAGCTTCCTTCTGCACAGCAAAAGAAACTGACAACAAAACAAAGAAGCAGACAACCAGATGAGGGATGATATTTGCAAACAGTAGCTCTGACAAGGGTTTAATTTCCAAAATATATAAAGAACTCATAAAACTCAACACTAAAGAAACAAACAATCCAATCAAAAAGTGGGCAGAGGACCTGAAAATACACCTCTCCCAAGAAAACATATGAACATCCAATAGATATATGAAAAGATGGTTAACCTCACTGGCAATTAAGGAAATGCAAATCAGAACTGCAATGAGATACCACCTCACACCTGTTAGAGTGGCCATTATCAACAAGACAAGCAACAATAAGTATTAGAGAGGTTGTGGAAAAAAGGGAACCCTCATTCACTGCCGGTGGGAATGTAGACTGGTACAACCACTATGGAAAGCAGTCTGGCGATTCCTCAAAAAATTAACAATAGAGCTACCATACAACCCAGCAATCCCTCTCCTGGATAAATATGCATTCGCCAAGATATATATTCATGATAGTCAAGACATGGAAACAACTAAAGTGTCCTGTGATAGAGGACTGGATAAAGATGTGGTCAAATACACAATGGAATACTACTCAGTCATAAGAAAGGATGAAATAGCACCATTTGCAACAACATGGATGGACCTTGAGAACTTTATGCTAAGTGAAATAGGTCAGTCAGAAAAAGCTAAGAACTGTAAGATTTCACTCATATGTGGGATAAGAAACTGAAACTCATGAACACAAACAGCAGTATGGTGGTTGCCAGAGGAAGGGGGTGGGGAGAGAAGGAGGTTCTAATATATGGTGACTTTATTTGGCTTTGGGTGGTGGGTACATGGGGCAATATACAGATCTTGTAACATAGAAACCCACACCTGAAACCTGTATGTTCATGTTGACCAATGTCACCCCAATAAGTTTAATTAAAAAATAAAGCCTCGGTGTTTCTTCCTTTAGCACCAGTGGAAGATTCAAATAATGCCCAAACCCTTACCCCAGTCCCACCCCAAACCACAATAACAGCTTAGGCCAGTTGCCTTTTCTTGCTCTCTAATCTATATTGACCTGCTTGGGAGGCCTGCCCTGTTCTCTCCCCAGAAACCTTAATTACATAAGTAATAAAAAAATTTAGGCCTTCTTGGTATGTGTGTAGCATTCAAACCAAACTTCCGGTGGGGGTCCATCTGCCTCTGCTGATTGTCATACAGCTTTTCTGATGGTATTCTCCATTAACTTATATTGCAAGCCACAAACAGAAAAAAAAAAAATCTTTCAGCAAAGCCATATTTTCTTTATGCTCTGCTTTTGGGGTGGACTACCCTCAATCTGTGTTTGGCTTTTCCTACCTAATAATAGACAAATTGACCGCACCTTCGCTATGCCCAAGCCATGCCCACCAGCCAAGCCACGCCCACCAACCAATCAGGACGAGTATGCAAATTACCCAACCAAGATGGTGGCTAATTTGCATATCAAGACAGCGTAGAAAGAAGCCAAGAGCTGCAGAAGGGAGCAAAGTTGCGGAGAAGCAAGCAAGCCAGGGGGAGAAGAAGGGAGGAGCGGAGGCGGGGCCGGGGGAGAAGGAAGGAGAGCAGGTGGCTGGCCAAGAAGGCGGGGCGGGGGAGAAGGGAAAAGCAGGCGGGCTGGCGGAGAAGGCGGGGCAGGGTAGAGTGCAGCAGGAAACCCTATTGCAGGATTTTTCCTGCAACGGGAACGCTAGTTTTATTATAAGATATTGCTTAAAAGCTTTGAGAAATACTTTTTTTACACTCTAACTCCATTCAGCAAATGGACTGTGTCCAAAATACACAGTTCACAGTATGATCAAATGTTTCTCTCTCACCTACCACAAACCACCAAATGCCCAGCCTGGATAGCAAGGGCTCTCTCTGTCCTATACCTTAATGACTCCTCTCCTCAGCAAATTCCAGAAGTTAGTATCCATTACTTCCAGCATTCTACTTCTGGCAACAAACTCCATATTAGTTAGGAGACCTCCCACTGCTGTTACAAACATGTTCAACAGAAAATTAACCAAAGGGATTGTCACACACACACACACACACACACACACACACACACACACACACAGTTAAAAGCTTTCAGCGTGGGCTAAATCAATGACTTTAAAAATATTAGTGCTCTGAATGAGCTTTTAAAAACAGTCTGGGTGGGAACAGGTCTTACATAGAGTAGCTATTTTATAAGCAATCGATATTGTCAGCATAGTAAGTCAGTCTGCATATAATTAGTGCGTATCTGTGATATCCCAAACTCCAGCCTAGCCATTAGGGAGAGAGCAGTGGATAAGACATACCCTGTTTTACCTTCAAGAGCTTACATTATAGCCGAAACCGGTTTGGCTCAGTGGATAGAGCGTCAGCTTGCGGACTGAAAGGTCCCTGGTTCGATTCCGGTCAAGGGCATGTATCTTCGTTGCGGGCACATCCCCAGTGAGGGGTGTGCAGGAGGCAGCTGATCGATGTTTCTCTCTCATCAATGTTTCTAACTCTCTGTCCCCTCTCCCTTCCTCTCTGTAAAAAATCAATAAAATATATATTTTTTAAATTTAAAAAAGAGCTTATATTCTAGAATGCAAGTAATTCTTACTTGCTAGAGATTGATTGCCTTCATAAAAAACATAAAATGTAATCCTATGTAACAATTTCTAAACTTTTCCTTAGAGAACATTCAAACTATCAAAATAATGATAAATCTATTTTCTTATACACTGAAGGTCCTTAAATCATGCTATATTTTAGTGTTAATGTATATGAATCTTGACTTTTTTATTCAGCCTTCCTCCTCCTACCCCCTTGGAAATTTTAACTGTCTCTTTTTCCTTAACAGAAGAGACATATGCCTTCACCTGATTATTTAAAACATCTGTGTTTTGTGTAACGGGCTTTATTTTCCTTCTTGAAGATGTTACTGACCTTTGAAGGTCGGAGACCTAAACCAAGTTCCTTCTGCCAGTGCCATCCATGCCAATAGAATGAAACAGAGCTCACCAAAGCAGAGCAGAAAGAAACTTTATTCTTTAAACAAGGACTGGAGGCGGGTGAGCTCATGCTCTAGCTGCACCTTCTCTCCCACTGGAAAGGAGAGCTCCGTATTTATAGGCTGTAGTGTGGAGTGCTTAAATTGCGTATTTTCAGGAGGATAGTTACTGTTGCACTTGGCCCTTCTGCACAGGGTTCTTTTTGCACACGATGCCTCACTGCCATCTTGGTCTTTGCACTTAGCCCTCTTCATTTTATAGTGGGGAATCCTTTTCAATTCTTATAAGCAAGCATAGCTCATGACATAGTTGAGGAATTGAGAAACATTAGGGTCTTTTGAATCATAGCCAGTGACAGTGTTGTATCATAAATCAGTGAATGAGATACAAGACGCCTTAATAAGCCAATTAATTAGGAGTCATTTATTGCACAGGGCCCAGAGGGAGGTGTCTTTTTCAAATCTCTGAGCACCACATACAGGAAGTCTCCTGTATTTCTACTTTTCGAGCCTCTTTGTTTGCAGATATTACAAAGAGCTCTGTGTGAGTTATTGTTACAGACAGCTGTAACCTTGAATAGATAATGAGTTTGTATTTGGCATAAGAATATGGGAATTGTTATCAGTATTAGTCTATTTTATTTTATTAAAAATATATTTTATTGATTTTTTACAGAGAGGAAGGGAAAGGGATAGAGAGTTAGAAACATCAATGAGAGAGAAACATCGATCAGCTGCCTCCTGCACACCCCCGACTGGGGATGTGCCTGCAACCAAGGTACATGCCCTTGACTGGAATCGAACCTGGGACCCTTCAGTCCACAGGCCAACGCTCTATCCACTGAGCCAAACCGATCAGGGATTAGTCTATTTTAGTCTATTACATTGGATGGCTAGCTTGCAAGGTCCGACAGTTAAGTTTATCTTTTTCTATTATTTGAACTAAAAACAAAGTCATTTTACAGAATAACAGACTGTCTTAAAGTGACAGAGTTTACAATGACAGAGTTTACAGGACTAGGGACTATCTAACAATAGCAGAGAGTTTCAAACAGCAGTTTTTTATACAAGATGGCGGTTACTGTGCTTCAACAGGCATTCAGCATACATTCAGCATAGAGCCTCTGTCTTCTTGTTTTAATTGGTACTTAAGTATTTCTGTAGCTGCTGCACAGATTTCTTCCTGGAATTTTTTTCAATTCATTTCTGGCTAGCTCCACGGTTTCTATGAACCCGCAGTGTCCCTTATTCTTTTATTCTCTTTTTTGTTTCATCAGACTATATCTTCAAGTAATTTTTTTCATAAAAGACATGAGAAAACTACTTGAAAGCCCTTAATTATCAGAAAATATCTTATTTTGAACTCTATAAAAGTAATATTTGGTCTGTGCCCTGCAGCTACCATATTATACAGGTAACGTAAAGCTCCTATCTGCATTGTATCTTCTACAAATTCGACAATGTTTCTGATTTGCCAAAACAATTTTCATTATTTTAAATAATTTTTAAACTATTTTTTTATTGATTGATTGATTTGAGAGAGAGGGGGGGAGGGGGAAGAGAGAGAATCATCAATTTATTGTTCCACTTTTTTATGCATTCATTGGTTGATTCTTGTATGTGCACTGACCAGGGATAGAACCTAAAAACTTGGTGTATCAGGGACAATGCTCTAACCAGTTGAGCTACCCAACCTAGGCCAAAACAATTTTTTTGTATTTAGCACATTTATGGTTTGGAGAGTGGCAGGGGAGGGGAGATAAAAAACAAGCAAACCTATGCTTAGTTTCCCTTCTTCAACCAAAGGTCAATCTCCTAAGTTATTTTGAAAACTGCACATTTAAGCTGTGCTTATTTACTGTCCTACTATATCCCATTCTTACAATTCAACATCAGTTTAATAAATGAAAATGAATAATTAGTTGATCTTGTAGATAGTCCTGAACTTATTAAGGAGCTCTTGGGTTCAAATGGATTTTGAGAAGTCATGTGACAAACTTGTTTTCAAAACACTAAATTTAAAAATTATCCTTAAAAATTGCCTATTATTGTTATTCTCTTTAACTCTAGGCTGATAAAAATCCAAAATCCCATGTCTGTCTACGAACTTAAGACTTTTACTCCCCACTTTTGCTGAGGGTATATAGTGTTCATTTATCAAAAAAAAATCTTCATTTAAATGTTATAATATTCTAATATTCTACATTTTCCTCAAACTTGCTTTACACATTAAACCAGAGAAGTGTAATTTGTCTCACTTTTAGAAAAATTAGTAAATTTTAAGATAACTTAGAAGCTAGACCTTTTTCTATACTGTTATAAAGGATGAATTTTCTATCGTATATCATGTTTGGGCAATACAAATTTTCAAGTGCATTACCAACACTTTGGCCTCTGGTATTAAATTTGCTCCAGATATCAGAGTTTATTCCACAGAGGTAGCATTAATCTCCTCTACTGAGACTAGACGGTCCCATTATTCACCAAGATAACTAGGCTCCAGATTTTGCTGACAAGATCCTTTTTCCAAATGTTCAGACCAAAGAAGCTGGCAAGACTCAGAAGAAGATGGCAGGATTGAAGATCAGCTTCCCAAATATTCACAACGTGAGTTATTTCAATTCCTATCCTCATGGGCGTGTGTGATTCAAGGTGTACATGCATCCAAGGTACATGATCAGGGGCTAAGTAATATGTTTTTCCCACATAAATGGAATTGTATTTTGTCAATGTAACATAAAATATGGAAAAACTATTCTTGACATTATATTTATATTTCTGCTTTGGCTTCACATTTGAAGTATGAATTTTGAGGCTCTATTTACTATACAGATTCTTTGGTCATTTGCACATTACTAAGGCCCCCAAATAGTGAATACATTACAAAAAAATTGGATGAGAAATCTTACTTTACAGAAGTTAAAATACTGTTATGACATTACAAGAGAAGAGTGAACAGCTTACAGTGAAAACTGATTCATATAAAGTTAAATCTTCCAAACAAATGTCGGTAAGATTTTCCCTAGGTCTTTCATATTTTTAAAACATTTTAAAAGTCATTTGTTGTATAAGAAAACTCTGTTAGAAGATTTAATCACCAAAAGATTATGTAGATTTGAGCTCTACTAACCTGTATAAGTTCACCTCTACTAAAAAAGGAAGGGTTGGACTTGATAATCTCAAGAGTCTATTCCAGCTCAAAAAGAATCCGATTTTAGAATGTTTGTTTTGCTGTAAAATTCCCAGTCAGATAAATGGAGAGCTAAGGTCAGCTAACATCAGTGGGAGTATTGATCGACAGCTTCTTAGCCCAAGCATGATCTGAATTATAACTAGGACTCTTGAGCATTAGGGAATAGAAATATGGCTATGAGCTCATATGAATTGGTTATATGATGTTGACTATCTCAGAGAGAGGACACTTGCTAATAAACTGGTGTCATAAAAAAATGGCACCCTATGTGTGTGCATATGTGAATGAGTGCAAGTGAGTGCATGTGTGGGTGAGTGTGCTTGTGATTTTGGAGGAAGATGAGAATATTGGTGTAGAGATGATGAGAAAAAGTGGAGCTTTCCTCAAAGGTACCCTGTTTTCAGGCTCCTTGGCAATGTTGATAGAATGTGACAGTTTAATAAAAGGTCATGATTTGGTTCACACATACCAATTCTAGATTACTCTCCTCCCTCTGTCAAGGCAAAGACATAAGCACAGAACATATTGATCTGTCACACATCCCTGTGAAAATGTCTAAATTAATGAGCTGTTCAGGTTTAAAGGGATTTTAAAGTAAGATAGTTTGGCATTTTAAGAATTTCTTCTCTGTTTTGAAAAAGACAACACACAGAGCAGATTATTCCACTCTCAAATGAAATTGCTACAAATGATATTTCTAAACTAAAAGGTTACAATAAAAATGATTTTAATAAGTAAGCACCTATCAATAATCACATCAGAACATTTTTCAGTGTTATAAAATCTTAACATAAGAAAGTACTTCTGTGACTATCTTTTAGACCACCAGCTGGCAAATTGTAGCTAATGGGCCAAGTCTGGCCCACACCTGTTTTATAAATAAAGTTTTATTGGAACTCAGCCATACACATTTAGAGGCCTGGTGCACAAAATCTTTGCACTCGAGGGCCGGGGGGTAGGGGTGGGGAATCCTTCAGCCCGGCCTATGCTCTCTTGCAGTCCGGGAGCCCTTGGGGGATGTCTGCCTGTCAGCTTAGGCCCCATTCCCTGAGTCAGTTCGACATCCTTAGTGAGCCTCTCCCGCCACCACTGCCGCACTCACCAACTGTGAGCCCAGCTTCTGGCTGAGCAGTGCACCCTTGTGGGAGCACACTGACCACCAGGGGTCAGCTCCTGCATTGAGCATCTTCCCCCTGGTGGTCAGTGCATGTCATAGCAACCAGTCATTCCACCATTCAGTCGATTTGCATATTAGCCTTTTATTATATAGGATTGTCTGTGTTTGCTTACCTGCTACAGTGGAAGAATTGAGTAGTTGGGACAGAGACCACATGACTCATAGAGTTGAAAAAAAATGGACTATCTGGTCTTTCATAGAAAAAAGTTTACTAACCTCTGATCTAGTGGTTTTCTATTATTATTCTTTTTTAAATTGTGAGTGGCCCTGGACCATTTTTCAAAATAGAAATACTAAACAACTATTGTTTTTCTTGAGGATAAATTTGTCTTGGTAATACTGGTTGCAGTCACTCTGTTATCCACAACCAGCCTTCTTTCCTAACCCAATCTTCTTTCCTAATCCAGCACTGATTTTGCAACTAGAATTTTCAGTACAATTTAGGTGCTGCCAGGTAGAGGCACTGATGTGAGATTTTAAACATGGGGCATTTTTGTAGCACAATCCAACATTCATTTTTTGGCTAGAAATTGAGGCAGTGATGACAGCAGCTTCCTGCTCCATGGGTCATGACTTTAACAGCATATTCTTCAAGACTATAGTAATACTAGAGGCCCAGTGTACAAATTCATGCATTGGGGGGGGAGGAACCACGGGAGGTTGGCTGGCCGGGAGGAGGAACCACAGCAGGTTGACCGCCGACTCTGAGAACCCTCGGAGCCAGCCCTCAGCTTCCCTGGGAAAGGAGCCGTGTCTGCCGCCACCCACTCCTGGTTCTGTGTCCCAGCCAGGGGCCTGAAGGCCCCAGTGGGGTCGGGAGAGGAGATGATGGTCACCAGGCCGGGTGCTGAAGGAACGGACGCCGAACACCGACACTGCCCCACCACTGCATGGTTCCCCACCTCCCCCCCTCCTCTTTCCCTCACCACCGTGCCACTACTGAGGCAGGTGGTGGCCCCCAGGGAAGGGAGAGGACAGGAGCGAGACAAACCCTGGTGTCAAGGACTGACTTTTGATAGATCACAGTGAGGGAACTGCTCTGCTACATACGAAACTCCGACCCAGAAGCAGGTCATCTATGAATGGTTTAGCACCAGGGGCCAATGGGGGCCAGCCAGCCAGGGAAAGGGACTGCGGGTGGTTGGCTGGCAGCAGGAGGTTGGCTGTGAAAGCACACTGACCACCAGGGGGCAGCTCCTGCATTAAGCGTCTGCCCCCTGGTGGTCAGTGCACATCATAGTGACTAGTCATTCCAGTGGTCATTCCTCCATTCGGTCGATTTGCATATTAGGCTTTTATTATATGGGTTGGCCTTATTACCCGTCCTCCCCCACCCCCCCATTCTATAGGAGTTGAGATAGCAGGGCTCCTAATAAGCAAGCTTTAGTATTCTGGGTCAATACAAAGGCCCTGTCCTTAAATTGTTCCTTTAGCCCTTTCAAGTACTATACAAGTATATATCTGAAATAAATTATTTTGTGTTAAAATACCTTAAGTCTCTTTTATTTTCTTTACAAAACATACCTGTTATATCTTGATCACACACTGAATTCCCACATATATGAGTCGGCTTTGAAATCCTCTCTCCTCTTTCATTCATCCAAAGTCGTCTTCAGCTCTATTACGGTAGTTATATTTGAGTTTTCCATTTGTTGGGACATGAACCCTCTTGTTATACTTTGGCAAGAGGGTCAGGACAATCTTAAACATTAATTTTTGCAAATAAATTTTTTCCACATGGAATATTTAATTTTATTATTATTATCACCTGGAAGAATAAGTTGGCTAAATATGACCATGTCTACTTTTTTCAATTACAATTTACATTCAATATTATTTTGTATTAGTTTCAGGTGTACAGCATAATGGTTATACAATCATATATTTTACAAAGTGATCCCCCCTGATAGTTCCACTACCCACTGGCACCATACATAGCTATTACAATGTTATTGACTATATTCCCTATGCTGTATTTTATATCCCTATGATTATTTTATAATTACCAATCTTTACTTCACAATTCCTTTACCATTTAATTAAATCCCCAAACTCCCCTCCACTCTGGCAACCATCAGTCTATTCTATTTATCTATGAGTCTATTTCTGTTTTGTTTGTTCATTTATATTGTTCTATAGATTCCACATTTAAGTGAAATCATATGGTATTTGTCTTTCTCTGAATAACTTATTTCACTTAGCATAATACTTTCCAGGTCTGTCCATGCTGTCCCAAAAAGTAGCATTTCCTTTTCTTTCATGGCTAAGTAGTCTTCCATTGTGTGAATGTACCAACATTTTTTTAAAAAACATTCATCCACTGGTGGACACTGGCCTGCTTCCAAATCTTGGCTTCTGTAAATAATACTGCAATGAACACAAGGGTATATATATTCTTTCAAATTAGTATTTGGGGTTTCTTTGGATCTTTTCCCATATGGAAGTGCTAGGTCATAAGGCAGTTTCATTTTTAATTTTTTGAGGAAACTCCATACTGTATTTACACAGTGGCTGCACCAGTCTGCATTCCCACCAACAGTGCATAAGGATTCCCTTTTCTCCACATCCTCACCAACACTTGTTGTTTGTTGCTTTATTGATGATAGCCATTCTGACAGGTGTGAGGTGATATCTCATTGTGATCTTAATTTGCATTTATCTGATGATTAGTGACATTGAGCATCTTTGCATATGTCTATTGGCCATCTGTATGTCTTCTTTGGAGAAGTGTCTATTCATTTCCTTTGTCCATTTTTAAATTGGATTGTTTGGTTTTTTCAGTGTTGCGTTGTAAGAGTACTTCATAAATTTTGGATATTAATTCTTGCAAATAAATTTTAGAAACAGTTTGTCAAAGCTCCCTGCATCTATCCACAACAAAAATAGTTAAGATTTTAATTAGAATTGCATTGCATTTATAAACTATTAGGGGGATCAACTAACATGTTTATACTATTGGGTCTTTATATGGAAAAATATGGCTTGACTCACTGTTTTTTTAAGCCTTCTTCTATAGAAGAACAAAAGAAAGAAAAAAAACACAGATTTCACAAATGATTATAATTGTACTTTTAAGATGGGTACTGAAACAAAATATAACCTTATAAGGACAGGATACATTCTGAAAGGCTTCAAATGACATTACTTATTAATCAATAGTATCTATATACATTTGAAAAATAGTAATAAATACAAATAAAAGGAACGTTATTTTTGGATCTAAAGATACTTGGGTACACATGAATTTGAGCATCCCTTGAAATAATTCCAAGGATTTCCAAAGTTAATCTACCCAATGGATTGGGAAGCACCAATTTAGACCACTCATCCCCTCACAGTGACAATATTTTAGGCCAGTGGTCAGCAAACTCATTAGTCAACAGAGCCAAATATCAACAGTACAACAACTGAAATTTCTTTTGAGAGCCAAATTTTTTAAACTTAAACTTCTTCTAACACCACTTCTTCCAAATAGACTTGCCCAGGCTGTGGTATTTTGTGGAAGAGCCACACTCAAGGGGCCAAAGAGCCACATGTGGCTCAAGAGCCACAGTTTGCCGACCACGGTTTTAGGCAGTATTCCTGATCAATGACTATAGAGACTAAACTTATAGTCTATAGAATCCACTTCTTGATTGGGTAGTTATTTCATTCATGGAACGATCTAATGAAAATACTTTCTTCTTCATGTGTAGCCAAATATAGCTATGGCCCTATTCCCTGGAGCTAAAGTGAATAAATCTTATTGTCTGGAGCTTTTTGGTCCTTTAAATATTTGACACTGAATATCAACTATCAGGTATGAAATATATGATATCTCCACACTTCGGTTTTCTCTTGCTAGATCCTTCAGTTTTCTTTTACAGCTTATTCTCAAACCCTTTACTATTCTAGATACCCTTCTGCAAATATACCTAAGTTTTTCAGAATCCCATTTAATGAAAATAATTCAGCAGGCACTGATGCCAACACTCCACATGTGTTCCAGTATTTGAATAGGATACTTTAACTCATATTGCACATTTGGCTTATCACCTGGGTTTTTGCTTTTTCCTACTTTCACTCTAAAGCCAGGTAGCTCTAAATCTGATCATTATTTTAAAAAAGAAAAGAAAAAAGCTTTTTATTTGGAAATAATTTCAGATATATAAGAATAATAATATAAAAAATGCCCACATATTATTTACCTAGATTCACTGTTGTTAACATTTTACCCCCTTTGCTTTATCATTTGCTCTTTCGATCTGTCTCTGTCCCTCTGCCTCTCTCTTGCAGAATACCATTATATGTATGTTGGTGCTCAAATTGCCCTAGATTTGGCCAGTGATAGCACTTTAGCGTGGCTCATGCATCCTTTTATCATATCTTCATCACTTTTTTGAGCACCTCCTTACTTTCTGGCAGAGAAAGATGTTCTAGGCTCACCCACACTATGCCAAGCCTGGAGTCAGCCACTTCTCCAAAAAGCCTTGGTCTCTTTTAGTGGGGAATTAAGTCTATACTTTTTAATCAGCTGATTTTTCATGAGCCTGAATGTGTCGTAGAGATCATATGCCAGCTAGTTCTTCAGATGGATGAGGTAACTGTAACCCAGAAATTTCCAGTGAACTACTCAACTGCGATTTGGAAACAGAGCCAGGACCAAAGTCCCAACTATCCATTCTTCCTCTTTCATAACTTTTCAGCCTTTTATAGCACTCCACAATAACTTGTGTTACGTTTCATACTGTTGATTTTGTCCCATCATCGTGAGACATTTATTTATCAACCACTATCTTTGCTGGATACACAATCCTCATTTAGATACTTTAAAAGTTAGTTTCCAAACTGAGATTGGATCTATTTCCAACTTCAGGGGATATTTCTTGGGCTGAGTTATAAATCTTTGAATAATGAGGTTTTTAATGAAACTAGGGCTAACACATCATTAACTGTGGAGAGAGAATGGTGCTCCTAATTTGGGAGCTTAATGGAAAAATACAGAATATTGAAAATGTTTTCTTATTATTACTTAATTTGTCAAAACCCCATTGTTTATGCCACATTTTAAATGAGGTGGAATAGTTTTTAAAGATGCTACAGAGATCATTAAAAAAGCACTGGGAAGCCAAATATAGTGAAAGGGGGAGAGAAGGAGGAAGCTCAGGAGGGAGAAAGAATTACTAAGGTTTATGTGAATCTGGGCTCCTGCAGAACACATCAGCTTAGCTCATCACCAACAGCCCACAGGGGGATTTAATGTGAAAGTTAAAATGGGATCGAGATAGGTGTGTTGACAGTTCTGCACCTATAACATCCATCCATCTCAAGGTACCATCTGTTACATGTTCAGTCTTTTTGTGAGTATCAGCAATAGAGGTAATTAAGCAAATGAGCAGCTAAAATGGAAGTTCCCAGAAAGGAGAAAAAGTTAGCAATGAAATGACAATAGGGTGTCTTTGTAGGAGCAGAGGCTGAACACCTGAAGCTACCTACCTCTATGGCTAAGACAGAGTGAATGCGTGATGGGCTGGAGGGTAGGAACCAAGAGTCCATGGCTCCCTAGTGGCTCATTGTTTCAGGAGATGCGGATGGTAAAGGGGAACTGCGTCTGATTTCCTTATTAAGGAGAAAGAAGATGCACAGATAATCTTGGACACACTCTGAAAGGACAAGAGGCCAATTTAGTGTATCAGGGGCACGACAGTGATGTCGCCATTCACAAATCCCAAGGTCAGTGCTCATTTTCATGAAGAAAGCTCCAGTCTGCATTGTCAACTGGGGAGGCAGCCATGGGCCTGCGAGGACCTGGGACACAGAGCGTCTAGCACAGCCCTATTAGGAGGAAGGCGGAATTACTGTCGCTCCTAGAGCTGCGTTAGCTGCAGAGGATGCTGACCCGACAGGAGACCAGGCAGCCTCCGTGTCCTCATGCAGGGAGCCATGCTGCACAGGCCCAGATGGCTGGACAGCTGAGTGGAAGGAAACCCATTTCCACAAAGGCTATGGGGTTCCTTTTTTCAAGATTTTGATCTTTTTATGCTTTTTGCCATATTGTTTTCCTTGTACCCCAATTTTTTTGGCTTTCTTAACTTTAACAGCTTTTTTCTATTATTCATTCCTCTTCCCACAGCCCCACCGAGAGGCCTGTAGGAAATTCAACCTCTCCTCACCCCAACTGCCCCCCCCCCCAGACTCTAATTAGACACCCATCTTCTCTCTGGTCATAAGGATCATAAAGAGCTTTTCCTTGGAGCACTGCCAGCTGCTCCTCCCACTCTGGCCTCAGAATGAATTTCCAGCACCTGGGATCCTGCCTTATTTTTCCTACCAGGCTTCTGCTAATAACTGGCTTTCGGTTTTTTCTGCCCTAGCCTGTGTCTGTGCTGTGCTTCCCTTCCCAGACCCTGCCTTCTATGGGAATGAAGCCACACTACCTCCAGACAGGGACTTCCTGACCTTGACCACCGCTGTGCTTGGATTTCTGCCTATTTCCATCCACCAGACCCTCCCAGCCACGTTCTATCTGCAGGCTCAGAGCTTGGCCTGTTGCACACCTGTTGTTGCCTGCCTGCCTCTGGCTACCCGCAGCGTTCTTCACACACTCAGTCCATCCAGTCCCCTCTTCCCCAGCTGGGTCCTCTGGGCTTCAGCACTGCCGGAAGCCTTTCCTTGCCTCAGACACGATGTGACTGGAGTTTATATTTAGAAACAGGTAAATGGTGCCAGCTGAGTATAATACATTACAAGTAATGTTCTGGTAATACAGACATATTCAAAGGAACTAGAGCCCTGGCTGAGGCAGGATAGCATCAAAACTGCCTCGAATTCATGGGCTCTTAATAGTTTCAATTCGTTTCAGTTCCCTGAACAGAGGCACCATAATAAGCTCAACAATGTTTTCACACTGATCCAGCTAATAGATGTCAAACTATTTGCTCTTGGGTGCCTTATTGATTAAGGTAGGCAAGGTAAACAGCTGAGAATCTATGTTAAAATGTAATTTAGTCAGGTAAGGAAGAATGCCCCTTAGTGAGAGGTGTTTAGTTTAAGGAAGAGGCATGCTGCCTATAAACACACAGATCAGAAGTTTTAAACAGCCCAATCCACCCCCCAAGGACCAGACAACCTCTTTATGATTTTTTTGTGTGGTATTTTTGTGTGTGTATGTTTTGTCTACAACAATCTCATGTTCCGGATGGAGGCTGTGTGGACCACTCCTTCCTTCCAGAATGCAACGAAGTAGTCCAAGGAAGAGTGAGGAAATGGTCTGGGGTCACTGAAGTGAATATTTGCTGCAGAACAAGTACTAGGATCATAGTATAAGGAAGGCCCTAGTACCACTCTGTCAATCACCACATTTTAGGCCAACAGTCTATGGCCTCCAAGAAGCAGATGCCCAGATGAGATAGAGTGTAAAAGAAATTTATTATGGAAAACATCTGAGAATGAAAATGAGGTGGGATCCAGGATAGGCTGGGAGAGTCATCAGACCACAGTGCATGTCTGATTCGAGTGAGAGGGTGGGAGGAAGGGGGATCTGGTGGATGCATCTTGGACAGCAGTACAGTTGTTAGGAAAGTTCAGGAAGACCCCTGGGCTGAAAGTGTTCGTCAGAGGGATGCTACACTTCAAAGGAATGGGCCTGCCTTACTATTCCTGCGGCACTGGGGGGTGGGGATGGGGGCAGCCCATGGCAAGGTGGCCTCAGCGCAGAGGCAGCAAAGGACTTCAGAACACAGCAGGTGGCCCAGTCCACACATCCATCATATAAAGTGACTAACCCTGGCTCTCACAAAGAGTTTCAGAAGGTTTACATTAACAACAACAGATGACAACAACAACAAACCTCAGGCAAAGAAATAATACATCATTAATAAAGGGAAGATATGGTAATAAGAATAGTTACCTTTTAATCAGCACTTGCCAAGCACCAAGCACTCTATGTCCTAACTGGCAATCATTACAACAACCTTGAAAAGTCATTTTACCAATGAGGGCACATGTTTAAAGGGGTTAAGTGACTTGTCTAAGGCCAGCGAGATTTGATTCCATACCTTTGAGTTCCAAAGCCATGTTCTTTCTACCCTGTCACACTGAATAGGGAAAAGAAAAGACAAAAACTATGTCAGAATACAGGCTGAGAAGGTTGCTATAATGAGCACAAAACTTAATGCTGAACATCCTGTCAGCCAGGGAAAAGGGAAAGAGGCTGCATTATCATAATGGGCACTGGCTTTTAGAGGAAGCACATGAGAAGGTAGCATAAGAAGGTAAATATTCAACTACTCTTTAGTTCTGAAAGAAATCAGTGAATTAAATCTGAAAATAAAGACTATTAAAATACTCTTGAAACAAAAAGGAGTGGCAATGCCTAAAATATATGTGTTTGCAATAACTTTAACTTATTAATAGTATGTAGCATACAGGGCTCAGCACATAGTAGTGACTTGCCCTCAAAATGGTCAGGTAGAAGAAATTTGGACTTCACTTCTTTCCATATGTGTGCGGTACAGGCTTAACTCAACAGCCAGGGGGGCCACGGGGGGAGGGAGGGCAAACTGCACATTCCAAAGAAAAGACTGACTGTTGACTCGCTCCTGGGAGATCACCTCTGAGCACCTAAAATGTCCTGCCTAGTAGCAGTCCTTGTATACTTATGGACTCAGGCCAGAGCAGATAGTTTATGCTGACCGTGGGATTCATGGTGAAGGCCTCTTTTGTATTCCTGAGGTCCTGTATCAGATTGATTTCTGAGGAAGGCAGCAGACTGAGTGGCCAAGGTCAGTCATGTGGGTGATCAATGCCTATGTGATTAACCCCAATAAAATCTCTGGATACTAAGGCTGGGGTGAGCTTTCCTGGTTGGCAATACTTCACACATGTTGTCACAAATCCGTCCTAAGAAAACAGTGCGGTCTACGTGACTCCACTGGGTGAAGACAGCTGGCAGCCCTGTGCCTGGTCTCCTCCAGCACCCACCCTATGTGCCTTTGCCTTTGCTGACTTTAATCTGTATCCTTTTACTGTAATAAGTCATAACCCTGAGCATAGCAGCTTTTCTGAGTCCTGTGAGGTTTTCCAGTAAATCATCAAACCTAAGAATAGTCTTGGGGCCCCTTGACACAATGTCTTTACTTTTCTCCATCTTCCTTTAATCAACATCAACTGGCATCTTCCCCCTTTCTAATTTCCCTTCCTTCCCCATTCCTCTGACCCAACTGCACTATCTGGAAGAGACAGACAGTAACCTCTCATGGTTGGGCGTTTCCCCCTATCTCAACCCTTACTAAAATGATAAAGTGAGGTGTGCTGGATTTCTAATTCTTAGATCTCCATCACTTAATAAGCAACATCGAATCCTCAAAAGAGCAAAAGGCTGGTATGGTTCTTTCCACTGCTCAAATGAGAAAACTGAGACTCAGGTGTGCCTCACAGAGCTGATGCGGGGGCCATGCTTATGGGTGACAGGACTGGCCTTATTGGTTATTGCTTTGGGTTCCAACTCCGTGGCTCTTGCTAAGATCACCTGATTTAATTCATGGCTGTATTGAGAAAAATTACTTTGAAAACAAACCGACTCCAGTGCTTTCTGCTTCTCCCCACTCCCCAGAGGAAACCTTATCTCCACCAATTTCATTAGCATTGAGTTATAAGGATAAAAATATCCTGCCCCTGTCACTGACAAGTTACCTTCTGCACTGAACTTCCCGAGTCATCTTTTCTCCAGTGATTTTGTCAGTGACATGTTTGTTGTTGTCAGCAAGGCAACGCCAGCACAACTGATTCAGGGTGACCTGGGCTCTGTTCCGCTCTGAGCATCAATAAAATTGCCAGGTCTGCTTTGATTTCAGAATTTGTATTGTAGGTAATGATGATATATGAGCTCATGGAACAGATTTGATTCTCAGCAGTGAGAATGGTTCTGGCAGCTAATGAGGGGGGGAGGGATTTTATCTACAGCATAGATAGGCTTCCTCTGAAATAGGCTTCATCCAATGGGACACTTGGATGAGTGCAAGATGCCATGTCTACCATGATTGTTGGCACATATTGACTGAAGTGTGAAAAGCCACAGTGAAGCCAAAGAAGTTGGGAAGGGAGGATTGGATAGTGGGGTGGGGAGAAAACCAACTGGAGGAACCAAATTTCAAGTCAGCTGAATTCCATTCACACTCTATTATTCCCAGCAGCTAGTGTCATGCTGAGGACACAATCAGGTTCAAGCAAATGATTCCTGCCCTGCACCATGGTAATCTGAAAAGACAATTACAGCCCAGGAAGGCGGCTTCTGCAAAAACAATCAGGATCTGACAGGGGCCGACTGACAAAGCCCCCAGTTGAGACTGTCAGACGCTAGTGGTAATTAAAAATGTCAGGCAGCACTGGGGTGGAGTTCCATGTGGGAGCTCCCTCCCTGCCCAGGCTCCAATTGAGCAGAGCAGATTCTCCTGCTGGTTTTGAACTGTCCTAAATAAGAAGTGTTTATTGTGGTAAAATATACATAACATAAAAGTTACCATTTTAACCATTTTTAAGTGTGAAATTTAGCAGCATTAAGAATATTCACATCGTTGTATAACCGTTACTTCTATCCATCTCTACAAGTTTTCATTCACCCCAAACAAACTCTGTATCCATTCTAGGTTAACTTTCTATTCTGCTCTCCCTCAGCCTCTGGTAATCACGATTCTTTCTGTCTCTAAGAATATGCTTATTCTAGATGCCTCACATAGATGGGATTATACAATACCTGCCTTTTTGTGTCTGACATTTCAATTAGCATTATGTTTTCAAGGTTCGTCCATATTGTAGCATATATCAGAATTTTATCCTTTTTAAAGGGATATTTCACTGTATAAACATACTACATTTTATTTATTCAAACTCGACATTGGGTTGTGGTGCTTTGTCTATTGTAAGTAATGCTGCAATGAACATGAGTATGCAAATATTTATGTTCAATTCCCTGCTTTCAATTCTTTTGTGAATATTCCCAGAAGTACAATTGTGGAATTCTATGTTTAAGTTTTTTAGTAACTACCATATACATAAGCATTTCAAAGTGTAGAAAACCTCAGAGGTGTTTTAGAGAAGCCCTTTTGTGGCAGGTTTAGCAACGTTCATGTAATGATGGAGAAAGCTACTGTAGGAAGAAGCTGTGCTGCTCACACAGGAATCCTGCATCTATAATACAATCCTCACTTGTAAACATTTATACAGCCCCATTCATGTGCCACACAGTGTGGGTGCTGGGGACTCAACAGT
The DNA here is from genome assembly GCF_027574615.1 of Eptesicus fuscus. Taxonomy (NCBI): domain Eukaryota; kingdom Metazoa; phylum Chordata; class Mammalia; order Chiroptera; family Vespertilionidae; genus Eptesicus; species Eptesicus fuscus. The sequence continues at coordinate 20,566,705 of NC_072480.1, forward strand.
GAACAAGTCAACATGTGGGGGAGGGTAGCCAGGCTAAAGGACACCAAGACTGAGCGGAGAGAGGAAGCCGGGGAACATCAGTTAACTGCTGCTCACTGAGTATCTGATAGAGGTCAGTGCTGGATATTTTTAGCACATCCTAATTTAACCCTCACATGGGCAGCGCTATTTTCTCGTTTTATAGATGATATACCTGTGAAGTTCAAAGAGCCTAAATACCCCAGTCCCTAACAGATGACATCTTGATCTCCTCATTGGTGTCAAGAGAGTCTGATTGGCAGCCAGGGAGGCGGAGGCATCGTGCCATCACTCAAGGCATTAAAAACGGGTTCTCCCAACTTATTTGCAAATCATGGTTCAACAATTTACTAGGCCTGTTCATTTATCAAAGGAAATGTGAAAGCATAACATGGGCTTAAATTTTCAGCCACAATTCATCTCTAGCGATGGGTAAACTTGGAAATGTTTAAGAAGAAAAAAATGAAATTACAAGCTCTTTCTTTATTAAATCATAATTTTTTCAAAGATAGGTACATCAAATACTTAATTTTATGCACCACATACAGTAGGGCTCAATAAACCAACTTGGAAATATTTATTGAGCAATTATTATATGTTCTAACACTGAAGTGTGAGCACCATCCTCCTGATTTTAAGGAACAGGTAGTTTGGCCCATGCAGAAATAAGAGCAAACTATAGGTTATATGCAGTAAGGTGGTAATTTACATTATATTAATGCAAACATCTGAATCCAACAGGAATGAAAATCAGTGTGTGTGATGAGAGTTTACCATGTGCCATGCACTGAGTAAAATACACTTCTTTACATGCCTACCCTGCTCTAGCCCTCACACCACCCACTGAGGCTGGGAGGAGTTACATTTCCAATGGAAATACAAAGTGTAGGCAGGTTAAGCAATTGTCCCATGTCACACTCTCAGGAAATGGTTGAGATGTATTCTATTTCAAGGCGTTTGACTCTAATGCCCATGGTCTTCACTCTAAATTTGTGGCTTTTTAAGTTCGTTTTTCATGAATTTCTCAAGCATAAGACAGGACAATAATCATGGCAAGGACAGGAGGAGTCCTTTATGGGGAGCAACTGTGGAGAAAAGTGGTGAATGGCATCCCTGTACCAGGCTTTCCACAATAACATAATTACAAGCACAGAAAGGCCAGGTTCCAAGCAGCCTCACCCCCAACCCAAGCATCAGTTTTATGCTCTATGGGAAATAACAGAGCAGCAACCATTGAAAAGAGGAGAAAGTAGCCCTAACCAGTTTGGCTCCGTGGAGAGAGCCTGCGGACTGAAGAGTTTTGCATTTGATGCCAGTCAAGGGCATGTACCTTGGTTGTGGACTCCATCCCCAATAGGGGGCGTGCAGGAGGCAGCTGATCAATGATTCTCTCTCATTGATGTTTTGAACTCTCTATCCCTCTCCCTTCCTCTCTGTAAAAATCAACCATATATATATATATATATATATATATATATATATATATATATATAGTTTTTCTCCCTTTAAAAAAAAAAAATATATATATATATATATATATATTTTTTTTTTTTTTTTTTTTTAAGGGAGAAAGTTGTTGCTGGAGAGGACAGTTTCTCCCATAATCTTACTGCTGGGTCTGGGCAGCCCAAGCAGAGGGAGAGCCCTAGACTGGAGACCTGATGTGTCAGGGCTCAGGGACTCATGAGAATAGGTGCGACTTTGTTTGAACATTTTGGCAACAGACTCTTGTGAGACTGAAGAGACCAAGACTCCATGGCTTATGCTCTGATTACTGTTGGAGTTTGAGCAAGTGGAACAAGATGTGAAAAAGCTAATGGAGAAGGCTTCAAATTCAAACAGACTTGATTTGAATTCCAGGCCTTTTCTAGCTAGTGTAGCTATGGGCGTGCATGCAGCTTCTCTAAGCTTCAGTTTCCTCACCTATAGAATGAAAAAACTGACAATGGTTTCATGGACTTGCAACTTGATTCAGTGCAATTGTTTGTGCATGGAAGTTATCATCATCATCATCATCATCATCATTAATGAAGTTTGTCAAGGAAGGAGGGGATAAATATTAGAATAAGTCTCCTGATGGGGAAGGAAAAAGTGAAACTCGAAATGCAAGTAAAAGGGCTATCCTAGGACATCAGGAAAGACATCTCTTCCTCTCAGACTGGATGCCATGAGATACTGACCTAGGTAAACCAGGAGGAAGGAAGAGGCCGGCTTCTGCCACGTGGCTTGCAGAAAATTGTAAGATGGTTTTCTGTTTGGCTTTCCTAATGTTTCCCTTGGGTGATGTTAAGCATAGTTTCCATATGCCAAGCCTTTATCATATAACTGGGATTCAGACGAGTCAGTGGTGGGGAGGATCATCTCCACATGGAACATCTGCATCCAAGGTCAAGAATCTGCTTCCACGTATTATGACGTGGGTGGATATTCATATTTGTGGGTCTGTGCTGTCATTTGATGTCATGTGCCATATTTCTGAAGAGGCAATACAAAATCCTAACTCAAAAGCAGTTTGAGGCCATGCAGCTAATTGGAGGAGGCAGCTATTCTGCAGATTGGCTCCATCTTCTGTAGCAACTACATATAGTTGGAACTTGGAATAACACAATCCTATCTAATAAAAGAGTAATATGCAAATTGACCATCACTCTAACACACAAGATGGCTGCCCCCATGTGATCAAAGATGACTGAACCCATGTGGACACAAGATGGCCGCCACAAGATGGCCAGCAGAGGAAGGCAGTTGGGGGAGACCAGGTCAGCAGGAGAGGGCAGTTGGCAGGAATCAGGACTGCAGGGGAGGGCAGTTGGAGGGGGACCAGGCCTGCAGTGGAGGACAGTTGGGGGGGACCCAGGCCCGCAGGGGAGGGCAGTTGGGAGCCAGCAGTCCTGGATTGTGAGAGGGATGTCCGACCACCACTGGTATCGGGCCTAAACAGGAGGTCAGACATCCCTCAAGGGGGTCCCAGATTGGAGAGGGTGCTGGTTGGGCTGAGGGACACACACCCCCCGTGCACAAATTTCATGCACTGGGCCTCTAGTGTGCCTATAACCAGAGTTAGCCCTGCCCCAAGGAAGAACATTCTAGGGATTTTACTTTGTGCATTGAATCAGTCAGGATTCTTTAGAAAAACAGAATCAATAGGAGATCTTACATTCATGTATATATGCACACATATATGTACATATAAGTATATAAGATGTGTGCATGTATATGTACATATATACATATATTTTATACACACATATAAGAAATGTATGTATATACATTTATATTCTGTTGGTCTGCTTTCCTGGAGAACTCAGGCTCCACTGGCTAGAAATGACCTAGAATTAAAATCTATGGCTCAGGGAGAGATAGAGATTTATTTTAAGGAATTAGCTCATGTGATTGTGGGGACTGACAAGTTCAAAATTTGTAGAACAGGTCAGCAGACTGGAAACTAGAGCAGGTGTTGATGTCGCAATCTTGAGGCAAAATTTACTCTTCAGAAAACCTCAGTTTTTACTCTTAACATCTTCAACTGATTAAATGAAGTCAACCAAAATCACTGAGTGTGATTTCCTTTACTTAAAGTCAACTGATAGTAGACACCACATTTCATAACCATGTTTACAAAATATCTTCACAGCAACACCTAGATTAGTGTTTGGTTAAATAGTTTGGTACTATAACCTAGCTATCTATGCACAAAAATCTAACCATCACACTAGCCATGAAGATGGCTTATAAAGAGGAGTGCTCCTTAGTCATCTACCCCGTGATGGCAGGGAACTTTCACTGAGCTGAACATCAGTATACCTGGGCTTTGAACTACCTTCCTAGGTAGCTTGGAAGTATATCCTTTAAACTCTGAGTCTCAGGATGATTTCTTAAGAGCATGGTGGGCCAGCAAACATATACTAGTTTCCTCAGGTAGGGCATAATAATACCTTTTTATGAGGTTTAAGGAGATAATGTATGTAAAAATAATTTTAAACATTGTATTTTAATACTAATATTGCACTATTATTATGTTCAAGCATTATGGCAGGTTCTTTTCATATATTGTATTATTTAATTCTCAAAACAATCCTGTGAGGTTTATTTTTTATATATGAGGAAACTAAAGCTCAAAGAGGTGAAGTAATTAGGGCAAGTTCCCACAACAAGTAAATAGCAGCTAGGATTCAAATTGAGTTATGTCTGACTCTAAAGCCCATGATTTAACTTCTTTACTACATACAAATCTATTAAGATTTATTATGCATTCCTATTCATTATGTAGTTGGAGGCAGGTGAACCATATGACAAAATTCGCTTTTTAATGATCACCTAAAGTACATTATAAAGGTCATTGAAGAGTTCTCAATTGATATACAGCATCAAGGGAAACCAAATGCTCAACAACATTAAGGTATATATGCCTAGAAACTAATAGAGGACAAATCTATTCTAGTTAGTATCTTGGTTTTTTTCCAGTCTTATTCTGCATCTAAGCAGTTTCCCTATGTCAATGAGTCCTACCCTTATCTCCTTACATTCAGTTCTTCAGGAAACATAAAATGTGATCAGATAACTTCAATACAAGTTATTATTCTGAAGCTATAGAGAAAGTGTTACAAAATATTACAGATATGGAAGGATGCAATAGGAAATAAGATGTAAAGAAAACAGGTAGACACATTTAAATTTTCTGGCACTTGTTGCCATAAAATATCAGCTGTTATTACATATGCATAAAAGAAATATTTATTGGTTCTTTGGAAATGTTTAATTTCTACAAAACTCTTAGCAGCCTACCCCCTTCCTGCTAGAAAGAATTGACATTTCAAATACTACATACTATAATAAAAAATATCTTAACACCATTTGCTTTTTGCTAGTATCAGAAAGGAATTAGTTCCCTGAGTATTGTGGAGGGTTTTGCATAAATGGAAAATGTTTTCTGCTCTATAAAGCTCTGATTTGATGTTGGCTAATAAGTGACTTTGTAGCAGCTGGAGTAAAAAATCATTCCCACCCACCTTGATATGTGCATTAATACCCACTTAGTATCATTTCCTCATACTGATGCTTTGTTCATCAGGGAAGGATTTTTTTTTTTAATCAGGAATTTTATTCATCTCCGTATCTAACAATTCCCCCTCCTGAATTGGTGACACCACTCACTGGCTTTTCCTTTTAAGCCTTATACAGACCACAACTCAAATTTAGGTCATAGTACTTATCATTTAAATCTTTGGTTTCTCCCCTTCAGGGACATGGCAGCCCTTACTTACCTGCTCATTGAGTTTAGGGTTGCCATTTGACTTGCTTTAGCTAATAAATTGGGAATAGAAGTGACTTAAGAATGCAGAGGATGATTTCTTAAGAGCATGGTGGGCCAGCAAACATATACTAGTATATGTGCAACAGAATGTCAGAAGCACTCCCCAAAAGCCATCGGTACCACTTCTACAAAGAGGTATCTCCTAGTACATCTTGGGATTGAACCAATATCATTAGTCTTAATTTCCTATTTTCTTTAATCACTCTATTTCTTGAGCTTTCACCTTTTGCTTCACAAGTAATTTCAAAGAACAATGCTTTTCACTAGCCAGTGACCTGCAATGACCAGTTAGTTGTGTGTTCCCTGTGTAGTCACACTTAAAAGATCATCATAAAGTACTTCCATTTTTCAGGATTGAAAGTTAAATATGCCTCAATTACCCATCTTCTAGAGTGCATCTGTAATGACTTTTTTAAAAATGGATTCCAAGTCTCTGTTACCTTGGAATCCATTTTTTAAAAAGTCATTACAGATGCACTCTAGAAGATGGGTAATTGAGGCATATTTAACTTTCAATCCTGAAAAATGGAAGTACTTCATGATGATCTTTTAAGTGTGACTACACAGGGAACACACAACTAACTGGCCGACAGCAGATGCCCTCTCACCGCAACAAGACTTGATGGAGATGTCTTGCACCCATGTTCCGGGGAACTGGGGTCTAGGATATCTAAATCCAGCCTAGCACCAGGAATGCTCAGGGCCTACTCAAGAAGGCAAATAATCCTCTCCACTAATAATTACAGGGTAAAACAAGATGGTTGTTAGAATATTAAATTTGACAGTAAAATAGTAGTCAAGTTTTCAGACTAATTTAAATTGGCCAACCAAAATAAGCAAATACTCTAGAAAAATCAATTGTACTGGACAAAAAAGCTGTTACTAAAGTGTTAACTAAAATTTTTATTGGTAGTTCATCTCATGGTAAAATTGCATAACATATAATGAACCTAAAGCAGTCACATTTTAGTGCAAAAAAGTAAAATTTAAAAGCTATCAAGATTACAGCATAAAATTTCCAAAAGCCTCCCAATATTTAAACCAAAAAAGGGGGGATAGTAGAAGAATATCATGTAAGGAAAAATATCCTGCAAATAAATTACATCTAGAAAATTTTTACTTTAGAAAATTAACTTTCATTTGTAATGCTAACAGCAAGTCACCCAGGTAAAACATACATGGTGTCAAAACAAGCCAAAGGAAAATCATTTGGGCAAAAAAATGAAAAAGGATCGCAAATCAAAGTCATAGAAAATATTCCTTTATTAACTTTTGGTCGAGAATATGTTTGTATGTTTTCAGAAAACAACTCCGAGACATGTGGATTCCTGCAATAGAGAGGAATTGACAGGAGTGCTCCAGCCATGAAGTCAGAAGAGAAACAGTCCAGAGATGGAAGACGCTGACGATGCCTTGCCATACTAGCAGTCAGCAGATATGCGTCACTGCAGATTGCCCAGGACCAAACCAGAGAGGGTCAGACCTGCAATACCACCATTTGTCCACCATCCAGAACTGAAATATCATTGCTGTTATGAACACATTAACAACTGTTGGACATAGAAACCGGGACTCAAAAGAACTGTTGGCCCAGAAAGAAACTCACTACAGACTGATTCATTTGCCTCTCAGCATAACCATTATTGCTTGTCTCATTTTCAGTTCCTATAAGTGTATTCCTAGTATCACATGAGCTCACTCATCTAGGGGAAAAGATGAACAACATAGACTGAAGAACAAGAACAGCATCCATCAGACTGTCAGACCTCAGAGGGAAAGTAGGGGAGGGTGGGGACAAGGGAGATAGATCAACCAAAGGACTTGTGTGCTTGCATATGAGCCTAACCAATGATCACGGACAACAGGGGGAGGGGGGCTTGTGTGTGGGGGGGATTGGGAAGGGAACGGGGGGAGGGGGTTGAGGACAAATATGTGATACCTTAATCAATAAAGTAATTTAAAAAAAAAAAAAAAAAAAAAAAAACAAAGAAAAAAAAAAAAATGGATTCCAGAAACAACTTTAATAAAAAATAAGTATTAAATAAGTAAAAGGTTTGCTGACATTGCAGTTATTCTATTTACCAGTTTTGGCATATTCATTTGCTGAGGAACAAGATAGTGAGTTTGAAAAGACCTAGAATAAAGTGACAGTTTGATTTGTATAGAGGATATTTCTGTTTTGTCTTAATTTAGTTCATTAATGTGCCTGCATAATATAAAGTTTGCAATTAAGCATGACAAAAACACAAATAAACAGTGCCATCTTTGGGGCGATATTTAAACTTTGTGCATATATACAGTCATGCATATTTATGTCAAGCAATGCACTTAGTATCCACAAACATCCATCACAGATGCCAGAAAGATCTTATTTTTATCATTAGTAAATTTCCAGGGCTTGTATTGACACTAGCAGAATGCAAGGCACCATGCCTAAAAATAGTGAGACCTGAACATGTCCACTTACCTAGAATAGCATCCTCAGGTTGGCTTTTAACATCTCCATGGAAACGCCACTGCAACCATGTGTTTATTTGCTTCTTGGAGCACCTGAGGACATTTTTTTCCAATTTAAGTTCCTTTCTAAATCTAGGATGAAATGTATCTGGCTCAGGTGTCAGGTTTAAAAAATAGGTGGATGAATGTCATGTATAAAAATAGAAATGCTATTGTTATTCTGCTCATAACTGTTATTCATAACTCAGGTAGGAGGAACAGACAAGAAAAGCCTGTTTCACCAAAACTCATTTTCTGTTGGATAGCACAGATTGGTTCTGTAGTGGGCAGTCAGAAAAGATGACCTTTACATAAAAATACAAGTATTTTTAAAGAGGAATTTCAATAGTAATTCTATTCAAGCATTTCGTAACTACTTAGCAGTGTGCTGGAAACTATACATGGAACATTCCTGTGGCCCCTACAATTACCGAGACAGATGTTACTTGAAGATCCTGTAGTAGGAAAAATGTTGCAAAGGTGTGACTTTAAAGGACTTGGGAATATAAAATGAAAATGGAGGTAATTTTGATGATGATAGCTAACATTTATTTAGCATTTATCATGTGCCAGACACTGTTTAAATGTTGTGCATATATAAGTTCACTTAATCCTCATGAAAATTTAATGAAGTAGGTTCTATGATAATCATCATTCTACAGATGGAGAACTGAAAAAGAGAAAGAATTAGTAACTTGTCCAAAGTCAGTGATAGGTTACTAGAAAAATCTCATATCAAGGAAACTGGAAAAGTAATGGCTGCCATGATGGAAATAATGGGCAAAAGCTAGAATAAGGCCAAATTCATTCATTAATTCATTAATTCATTCAATAAATATACTATTATTTGAGCACCTATTTATGCTATTCTATGCCAGGTACCATTGTCAGAGCTGAGAATTGAATGAAACCGACCAATTCCCCAGCATCTTGAAGCCTGCCTCATAGCGGAGGAGATACTACTCAGAAGCATACTATAATGTCTTGTGATTATTAGGAAAACAGGATAGAGTCAGAGAATGCTTGGGGACACAATTCTAGACTCAAATGAATACAAGATGAAATAACTGATACCTGCCCCAAAGTACTTTGAGTCTGATGAGGAAGTCAGACAGACTTGGGAAGTATGCTGTGACTTGTGCGATGACAGAGGTAAGCACAGATTTTCTGGAAGGACATAGGGCCACCAACCCAGATTGGGGATGAAGGTTTCAAAAAGGATTTTCAGAGATGATGATGTTCCTACTGATAATTATATAATCAATAAAACTAGTTAGACAGAATATGTGTGGACACCTTGGAAAAAAATAAGTATAAAATACAAAACTTGAGAGTTGAGTAAGACCTAGTAACTGAAGGGTCTTAGGGTATGTGTGTGTGTGTGTGTGTGTGTATATATGAAAAGATTATTACACATATACTAGGGGCCCGGTACACGAAATTCATGCACTGGGGAGGGGTCCCTCAGCTCAGCCTGCCCCCTCTTACATACTGGGAGCCCTTAGAGGATGTCCTACTGATGGCTTAGTCCCGCTCCCCATTGGGAGTGGACCTAAGCTGCACTCTGGCCTCCCTTTGTGGGAGGCGACCAGGCTGATCAGGGGAAGATACCAGTCCCATCACCCTGCTGCTGCAGCCACTGCCAGTAACTGCAGCCACCAAGGTGTTTTCATCAACACGAACTCCAGTCCCTTCACCATGAAAAGCTGACAACTTTCTTTAAACATTTTCAAGATGTGTCTTTCATAGGATATGACATTTCTTCCTTTATTTTTCTTTTTATCCTCACATGAGGATATGTTTCCCTTGATTTTTTTCCCTTTCCCTCCGATCCCAGGCTCGGCCCCTTCCCAAGCCTAAAGCCTCCACCCAATGGCCGACTGGGAGAGACCTGGGTGCCGAGGAGGTTCCTGGGACCCAGATATGTATGCAAATTAACCACCATCTTTGTTAGGTTAATTTGCATACTCACTCTGATTGGCTGTGGGCATAGCAGAGGTACAGTCAATTTACATGTTTCTCTATTATTAGGTAAGATAAAGATTTATTACATAAATATAATTTATATATATATATATATATATATATATATATATATATATATGAGAAAAGATTTATTACAAGGAATTTGCTTATGCAATTATGGAAGCTGTGAAGTTCTATGACCTGTCATCTTCAAGATGGAGATTCAGAAAAACCAGTGGTATAATTCAGCCCTAGACTGGAGATCTGAGCACCATGAGTGCCAAGGGCAGGAGAAGATCCAAGTTCCAGCTCAATCAATCAGGCAGAAAGGGCTGAATTCTTCCTTCCTCTGCTTTGTTTTTCCTATTTAGTCCCTCGTTGGAGTGGATGAGGCTCACCCACATTGGAAAGGGCAAATCACTTTACTGAATCCACTGATTTAAATGCTAATTTCATCCAGAAACACCCTCATACATACACCAAGGAATAATGTCTAGTCAAATATTTGGGCACCCTATGATCCAGTCAAGTTGACACATAAATTAACCATCACATAAAGACAGGGTCCTATAGTGGTATCTTAGGATATGCATAGGTGAGCAGCCAGAAACAGGTGGTTCTGGAAGGTTGAGGAGAGGGTAAATCAGACTAGTCCTCATTTGGCCTATGACAGAGCAGCTGCTAACTCTGAGGGCCACAGGTAGATACTGAGGAGTTGTTGGTGGGAAAAGATGTGAAATACTCCATGTTCTGGAGAGAGCAACAAAACAATGATGTAAGTCATAGGCTGGAGGGGGTCAAGGCAAAGGCAGGAAGATAAGTAAGAGAAAGTCACAACAATATGGGGACAAGATGACCCTTACTGGAGAGGAGGAAATGCTTTGCAAGACTCTTAGAAGAAAGATGGTTAGTTATTGGATTTGAAGGAGGAATGGAAAGATCGAAAAAGAAGAAGATGTGCAGGTGGCTGCTCTAGGTGACTGGGAAGATGGTTGTATCATTCACAAGAACAGAGATACAAAATAAATGGCAGGTTTGAATTTGAAAGTGCCTGAGCATGATTTATTTTCCCTCCATGACAAACACCACTGCTTCTTCAAATATGCCCTAATCTCTATTTCCTCTAGGAATTTGCAAAGACTATGGCCCTTACCTGTTTTCCCACATCTCCATAGTCACTGCTCCCTGAGCTTTCCCTAGATAATCTCTCATCATACTTCAGGTCTCAGCTTCAGTGTCATTTCTTCCCTGACCTCATAACCCAGGTAGGGTGAGGCTCTTGCTAAAGCTCCTAGCACCCTTCTCTCTCTCTCTCTCTCTCTCTCTCTCTCTCTCTCTCTCTCTCTCTCTCTCCCAGCTGTATTCAAGTTTCTTTTCACTTGCTTATCTCCCAAAGTAAACAGTGGACAGCCTGGGTTCCTCACTGTACAGTTCCTGCCATATGGTAAAACCTAAGAAATGTTGTTGGATGTCTATATGACTGATCGTCCTGTAAATCCTTGGATATATGGATGCCAATCTCCAAAGAGGGATATGAAATTAGATATATGGATTTGAACATCATCAGCACACAGAAGCAATTTCTCTTAAATTGATAATAACACAGAACTAGGAGAGGAAATTGTTTTTTCAACAATTCTCTGAAAAGCAGTGCTAAAAAACAAATAAACAAAAAAACGCTGTATGTTTAATGTGCCCAAAGCCAAAGCACCTTACATGTATTTTCTTTTGATGCTTTATATCTTCTCTGTGGTGATGTGAACTTATTTCCTTTCTTTTTTCTCTCTCTCCACTGATTTCTTTTCAGCATAAGTAAAAGACTTTTCATACTACAGCAAGAACAATGAAGACACATTGAAAAGATACACAAAAAAGATTTCTCCCCTCAATATCAGTGGATGGTTTTTCTTCAAGGACAAAGGCAAAAATATTTTCCACTACACCCCTTCTAAATCTTCTCCTATCTCTGGGGGCCTTCATGTGAACTTATTCTAAATTTCACACTCATCAAAGTATAGGCAGCCTCAAGGGGTGGTGGAGAAGCAAACAGGTGAAGATGGATTTTTGAATGCCTTGGGCCTTTTGCTGACCTGCCACTGGGCTGGGAGCTGGTGGAAGCCTGACCTTGGTACACAGCTTGGCCCTTCACATGTGCACTCAGGCCAAGCAGAGGAAGACACAAACTGCAGATCACTTGGTATCTCCAAAAATGCAGCCCAAAGCCAGTTACAGAGAGTATCTGACATTGACCTGCACCAGAGTTCCTACCAAAGGACCCAGAACCAATACAACTGATGATGGGATTCATATTACACCATAGAATAATCCAACTAGCCACACAAAAGGGACACACAAAGGGATATCCTTGGAGAAACCAGGCCCTGCATGGGAAAACTCTGCTTTGGGGTGGAGGGGACAACTGCCTCAGAGTGACCATACACTGTGGTTGGGGTATATCCTCATATACAACCAGGCTGAGAATCAACCCTACTCACAGATGGACCAACGACAATCAAGACTCAACTACAACAGGAGAGTTCACAAAATCCACACAAGAATCAAGAGGGGTGTTGCAATGGGGGTATAAGGACACATATGTAATACCTTAATCAATAAAGAAAGGGAAAAAACACACAAGAAACACTTCTGGAGCACCTATCTCATGTGGTCAGCAAGATTGCACCACTGAGCCACACAAAAGACCACCATATCAACATTTGGAGACCTGACAGATGTACCTAATACACAGAGACAAATACAAAGAAATACACAAAATGCAGAGACTGAAAAACATGCCCCAAATGAAAGAGCAAGAGAATTCCCTGGGGAAAAAATACGTAATTAAAATGGAGACACCCAAGCAGCCAGATGCAGTTAAAAACAATGATTATAAGAATGCTCAAGAAACTTAGGTGGGGGAGGGGAATGGAAGATCTCAGTGATAACTTGAACAAAGAGAAAGTAAGAATGAACAAGGACATAAAAGAGAACCAATCAGAAATAAAGAATACAGTATCTGAAATGAAAAATACACTAGAAGGAATCAACAGCAGTTTAGGTAAAGCAGAGAATCAAATCAAATCAGCAATTTAGAAGACAACATAATAGAAAATACACAAGCAGAGCAGCAAAAGAAAAATAATCATTTTTAAAAATGAGAAAAGTCTAAGAGACCTCTGGGAGAATATCAAGCGTAACAACATCTGCATCATAGGAGTAACAGAAATAGAAAAGAGAGAGAGCAAGGAATTGAAAACTTATTTGAAGAAATAATGGCTGAAAACTTCCCTAACCTGGTGAAGAAAAAAGACACACCTGTCCAGGAAGCATAGAGATTTCCAATCAAGATAAACAAAAAGAGGCCCATGCCAAGAGACATAATTAAAATGGCAAAATTTGACACAAAGAGAGAATCTTAAGAACAGCAAGAGAAAGGCAGTTAGTTAACTAAAAGGAAGCTCCCATAAGACTGTCAGTTGATTTCTCAACAGAAACACTTTAGGCCAGAAGGGATTGCCATGAAATATTCAAAGTGATGAAAAACAAGGACCAACAACCAAGACTACTTTATGCAACAAGGTTATCATTTAAAATTGAAGGTAAAATAAAAAGTTTTCCAGAACCAATATATATATATATATATGAGTTCACTACCACCAAATCAGTATTACAAGAAATGTTAAAGGATCTTATTTAAGAAGAAGAAAGAAACAAAATAAAACAAAAAAAGGAACGTAGTAGGGAGATTTGAAGATGGCGGCATAGGTAAACACCTATACTTGCCACCTCCCACAACCACATCAAAATTACAACTAAAAAATACAGAACAACCATAGTCCAGAACAGCTGGAAAGCTGGCTGAATAGAAGTCCTACAACTAGAGAAGTAAAGAAAAAATCACACTGAGACTGGTAGGAAGTGTGGAGGTGCTGAACAGGCTACCCACATGTGCCACTTTTTTAATTGGAAGAGAGATTGTCTCTGTGGAGGCTGCCCAGAGAAGCAAGGGGTCCCAGCCCCACACCAGATCTCTAGCCCAGGGTCCTATAGCTGGGAAAAGAAGTCCCTACGGGCACTAAGAACTATGAGCTGTAAAAAACAGTGTGAATTGGGGCTCAGTGACACAGAGGCTGCTGGAGGCCCAACTGTTTCTATTAAAGTCTGGCACCATGAACTGAACTTACAAAGTCCCACTTCCTCTTAGCTCCAGCACCATGGCAAGGCTCTGTAGAACACAGACACATACAAGGAGGAACTGGATTACCTGGCATTGGATCAGGAATTCAGGGATGGCATTCTCCCAGATGGAAGTCCACTTGCAGGGGTCATTGTTCCTATACTGGGACCTCCCTCGTGGCAGGGCTGACTGTCAGCCATTCTGTTTGCTCTGCCCTGGTGATTCCCTAAGACTCTACCTCATCCAATTTACAACCCCAACCAAGCTGTGAGCAGCAGCTTTTGCATATGAATGGCCTGTCCTTGCTCAGTCTAAAATCTCTCAAACAAACTATAGCTGGTCATGGATCCCCAAACCTATCAATAAATGGCCAAAGACCTGACACTAGCACTAGCCCTGCCTTGCTTCATAGCTGGGCCTTATCTGGGCACTTCCAAACCTAATACAAAGAGGAGGAATCTGCATACCTCTTGGTAGCTCCTATTGGGTGGCTCCAGGCAGTGGCTGACTCTGCATGGCTCTGGAGACCCAAGAGCCAGTTTACCCAGTGGTCAGTGTCAGACCATACCAGATTACAACTCTACACATCCATAAGCCACATACTCAGGGACAGACTCAGTGAGCACCAAAGCCCCATTGAAGCAAGTCCTGTTCCGTAGGGGTGTCTCCTGCACAGCAGCTCTCCCACTGCAGTTTCAGCCTGTCCTCACAGTCAGTTGGCCTGGAGGTCAATTCTTCCCAGTGACACCAACAACAATCAAGGCTCAACTATGACAAGAGTGTGCTCACAGCCCACAAAGGGGTGCACCTAGAGCTCCCAGCTCTGGTGACTGGGGAGGCTGAGCCACTGAGCCCTATGGACACCTACTACACAAGGCCACTCTACCAACTCAAGGATATATAGCAGCTCTACCCAATACATGGAAACAAACACAGGGAAGCAGCCAAAATGTGGAGACAAAGAAACATCACAAATGAAAGAAATGGAAGAAAGCAAACTACTGGTTATAGAATTCAAAACCATGGTTATAAGGTTACTCAAGAATCTTCTAGAAACCTCCAAAAAAATGGAAAAGAACCAATAAGAAATTAAGCATACATTGACTGAAATAAAGAATAATATACAGGGATTCAACAGTAAAGTACAGGGCTCTGAGAATCAAATCAACAATTTGAAATATGAGGAAGCAAAAAACACCAAACCAGAAGAGCAAAAAGAAAAAAAGAATCTAAAAATATGAAGATAGTGTAAGGAGCCTCTGGGATAACTTCAAGTGTACCAACATTCACACTTGAAGGTGCCAGAATAAGAGATGAACAAGAAATTGAAAACCTCTTTGAAGAAATAATGACAGAAAACTTCCCCTACCTGGTGAAAGAAATAGGCTTATAAGTCCAGAAAGCACAGAGAGCCCCAAACAAGAGGAACCCAAAGAGGATCACACCAAGACACATCATAATTAAAATGCCAAGAGCTAAAGACAAAGATAGAATTTTAAAAGCAGCAAGAGAAAAGCAGTTCGTTACCTACAAGGGAATGCCCATATGACTATCAGCTGATTTCTCAACAGACACTATGCAGGCCAGAAGGGAGTGGCAAGAAATAGTCAAAGTGATGAATAGCAAGGACCTACAACCAAGATTACTCTACCCAACAAAGCTATCATTTAGAATTGAAGGTCAGATAAAGGGCTTCACAGACAAAAAAAAACTAAAGGAGTTCATCACCACCAAACCAAACACATGGAGGCTAAACACATGAAGTCACAGCAATCAGACAATGATACTAACAATGAATGGATTAACAATGAAATTAAGGAATAAATCAAAAGTTACCTTGAGACAAATGAAAATGAAAACACAAAATCTATGGCACACAGCAAAAGCAGTCCTAAGAGGGAAGTTCATAGCAATATAGGCTTAACTCAAGAAACAAAATAATTTTCAAATAAACTATCAAAACTTACACCTAAAAAATCTTTTTTTAAACTCCCCCCAAAAATTAAAGAAAGAAAATTATAAAGATCAGAGCATAAATAAATGAAATAGCCTAAAAAATAAAAATAAATCAATGAAATTGTGAGCTGGTTCTTTGGAAAGATTCACGATACTGACAAATCTCTAATTAGACTCATCAAGAAAAAAAGAGAGGAGACCTAAATAAATAAAATCAGAAATTAAAGGGGGGAAGTAACAACTAATACTACAGAAATACAAAAGATTATAAGAAAATATTGCAAACAACTATATGCCAACAGGTTGGACAATCTGGACAAAATGGATAAATTCCTAGAAACTAAAACTTAATCTTCCAAAACTAAATCAAGAAGAAACAGAAAATCTGAACAGACTAATTATAACTAATAAAATTTAAGCAGTAATCAAAAACATCCCAGGAAGCAAAAATTCTGGACCAAATAGCTTTACAGGTGAAATATACCAAACATTCAAGAAAGAGGTAAAACCTATGCTTCTCAAACTATTCCAAAAAAAATTCAAGAGAAGGAAAGAATCTCAAGCTCATATTATAATGTGAGCATTATTCCATATTCCAAAACCAGGTAAAGACACTCTGAAGAAAGAAAATTGTAAGCCAATTTCCTTGATGAACATAGATGCAAAAATCCTCAACTAAATATGCAAACAAAATTCAGCAATACATTAAAAAGATCATTCACTATGATTAAATAAGATGTATTCCTTGGATTCAAGGTTGGTACAATATCTGCAAATCAATTAAGGTGTTACACCACATAAACAAAATGAAGGACAAAATCATATGCTCATATCAATAGATGCAGAAAAAACATTTGACAATATCCAGCACACATTTATGATAAAAACTCTCAGAAAAGTAGGAATAGAAAGATCATAACTCAACATGATAAAGACCATTTATGACAAACCCACAGTCAATATCATACTGAACAGAGGAAAATTAAAGCATTTCCCTTAAGATTAGAAACAAAACAGGGATGTCTGCTTTCTCAGTACTGAAAGTCTTAGCCACAGCAACCAGACAAGAAGAAGAAACAAAGCTATCCAAATTGGAAAGGAAGAAGTAAAACTATAATTATTTGCAGATATCAATACTGTATTCCACAAAAATACTACCAGAATATAACAATGAATTCAGTAATGTAGCAGGATATAAATTAAATATTCAGAAATCAGTTGTATTTTTATATACCAATAATGAACTATCATGAGGAGAAACTAAGAAAATAATCCCATTACAAATTGCATAAAGAAATAAAATACCTAGGAATAAATTTAACCAAAGAGGTAAAAGATATTGAAGAAAGAAATTGAAGAATATATGATTAAGTGAAAGTATGTACTATGTTCATGGGTAGAAAGAATTAACATCATTAAAATGTCCATACTACTCAAAGCAATCTACAGATTCAAAGCAATTCCTATACAAATATCAATGATGTATTTTAAAGAATTTGAACAAATATTCCATAAGTCATATGGAACCACAAAAGACCTCAAATAACCACAGCAATCTTGAGAAAGAAGAACAAAGCTGGAGGTATCACACTACCTGATATCAAACTTTGCTACAAGGCCATAATGATCAAAACAGAATGGTCTGTAACAAAAATAGATATATAGATCAATGTAACATAAATTAGACCCACAACAATATGGTAAATAAATATTTGACAAAGGAGGTAAGAACATACAATGGGGTAATGACAGTCTACTCAACCAATGGTGCTGGAAAAATTGGACAAATACATGCAAAAAAATTGAAACTAGACCACATTCTTATACCATATAGAAGAATAAACTAAAAATGAGTTAAAGACTTAATTTTAAGACTCAAAACCATAAAACTCCTAAACGAATACATAAGCAGTAAAATCTAAGATATTTCTCTTAGCAATATTTTTCTGATGTATCTCCTCAGGCAAGGGAAACAAAAGAAAAGATAAACAAGTGGTACTACATCAAATTAAAAATGTTTTGCATGGCAAAGAAACCATCAACAAAATGAAAAGATAACCTACTGAATGGGAGAAATTATTTGCCAAGGATATCCTATCTAATAAAAGAGTAATATGCAAATTAACCATCACTCCGCTACACACAAGCCACACCCACCAGCCAATCAGGAGCGATTATGCAAATTAACCCCATCCAAGATGACTGCAGCCACAGAGAGCAGGAGGGAGGCTTGGGTTTCCCCGGCAACGGAGGAAGCCAAGCTTTCCACACACCCTGGCCAGCTGAGGCCTTCACTCCAGGCTACAAAGTTTCAATTATAGAAAATAAATCCCAACAGAAATGGCAGCAGCCATGGAGCTAGAGAGAGCAGGAGGCTAGGGTTGCCCCCAGCGATAGAGGAAACCAAGCTTTCTGCACACCCTGGCCAGCCCAGGCCTCAGCTTAAGGCTACAAAGTTTCAATTATAGAAGATAAATAAATTCCAACAGAAATGACTGCCGCCATGGAGCAAGCAGGAGGCTTGGCTCCACTCCAGGCTACAAAGTTTCAATTGTAGAAGATAAATAAAATCACAGATACCGAGGCCTCCACTTGAGTCACTGGGGGGCGTGGCCGACCTGCAAACTACCACAGGCCCCTCACCCTGGCTGCCCAACGCCCCAAGGGAACTCCCACCCTGATCCGGGACACCCTTCAGGGCAAACCAGTGAGCACCCACCCATACACCAGGCCTCTATCCTATCTAATAAAAGAGTAATATGCAGATTGACCATCACTTCAACACACAAGATGGCTGCCCCCATGTGGTCAAAGATCCTGCCCCCATGTGGACACAAGATGGCCACCACAAGATGGCCAGCAGGGGAGGGCAGTTGGAAGGGACCAGGCCTGTAAGGGAGGACAGTTGTGGTCGATCAGGATAACATGGGAGGGCTTTTATAGGAGGGACCAGGACTGCAAGGGAGGGGAGTTGGGGGCAATCGGGCCAGCAGGGGAGGGCAGTTAGGGGCGACCAGGCCGGCAGAGGAGGGAAGTTGGGGGCAACCGGGCCTACAGGGAAGGGCAGTTGGGGGGGGGACCCAGACCTGCAGGGGAGAGCAGTTGGGGGGGACCAGGCCTGCAGGGGAGGGCAGTTAGGGGCAAACAGGCTGGCAGAGGAGCAATTAGGCATCAATCAGGCTGGTAGGTGAATGGTTAGGGCAGTGATAGGCAATCTTTTGAGCTTGGTGTGTCAAACTTCGCCAAAAAACTGAGCATAACTCGGGTAGTGTGTCACTTTGAGGAAAAAACATTATTTCACAAATGTTTCATCCTCAGGAGCAGCAAATGTTTCATCCTCGGCATGCGCCTGCCTCAGCGGCCTCATGTCATCAGAAATGGCTACGCATGTCAGTGCTGACACGCGTGTCATAGGTTCACCATCACTGGGTTAGGGGGTGATCAGGCTGGCAGGAAGAAGCGGTTAGGGGCAATCAGGAAGGCAGGCAGGCGAGCAGTTGGGAGCCAGCAGTCCTGGATTGTGAGAGGGATGTCCAACTGCCCGTTTAGGCCTGGTGGGATTGGGCCTAAACAGGCAGTCGGACATCCCTCGAGGGGTCCCAGATTGGAGAGGGTGCAGGCTGAGCTGAGGGATACACACCTCTGTGCACAAATTTCATGCATCGTGCCTCTAGTATTCAATAAGGGGTTAATACCCAAAATTTATAAAGAACTCAGAAAACTTAACACCAGAAAAATAGACAACCCAACTAAAAAGTGGGCAGAAGACCTAAGTAGACACTTCACCAGATAAGACATACAGCTGGCCAACAGACATATGAAAAGTTGCTCAGCATTGCTACTCATCAGAGAGATGCAAATCAAAACCACTGTGAGATGCCATCTCACTCTTGTTTAAATGGCTATCATCAATAAATCAACCAACAACAAATGTTGGCAAGGATTTGGAAAAAAGGGAACTCTAGTGCACTGTTGGTGGGAATGAAGATTGGTGCAACCACTATGGAAAATAATGTGGACGATTCTCAAAAATTAAAAAATAGAATTGTCTTATGACCCAGTGATTCCACTTCTGGAAATACATCCCAAGAAACCAAAAACGCTAATTTGAAAGAACACATGCACCCCTATGTTCATTGCAGCATTGTTTAGAATAGCCAAGCTATAGAAGCAACCCAAGTGCCCATCAGCACATGATTGATTTTAAAAGCAGTGGTACATATCTACAACGGAATGGGCCATAAAAAGGAATAAAATTCTACTTTTGTGGCAGCATGGGTGGACCTAGAAGGTATTATGCAAAGTGGAATAAGACAGATAGAGAGAAACAAATACCATATGGTTTTACTTATATGTGAAATCTAACGAACAAAATGAACAACTAGAAACAGACTCATAGACAAATGAGAAGACTGATAGTTGTCAGAATGGAGAGGGTTTGGGGGGCTATAAACTACATGATTTTCTAACCACTATGCTGTACATATGAAACTAATACAGAGTAATATTGAATTTAAACTGTAATTGAAAAATAAAAAATTTATAAAAAGAAAAAATTATCTCACATTCCTGTGTCCCAGGCAGTCTAAGTTTCTCTTTAGGAATAGTCACCTCTCTCTATGTTGGCTCCGCCCATGTCTCAAACACTCCCTGTTTGTGGAACAAGGCTCAGCACTGATTATCATGGCATCGATTTCCTGCCAAATCCCCCCAGCAAGGTGAAGAGATGCATCTTTTCTAGATGAGGTTAATGGAGTCACTGTTTCTGTGCACACATCTTGTTCAATGCCTGAGCAAGATAGTAGCTGGTATGCTAATAAATGCTAATTAGGGTGGATTACAGTGTGGCCATCTGTCACATTAGCTTATTTCATTGCATCCTTCTGCTGGAAGGAATTCCACTTTCCTTCTCTTGTGAAGATTATTTAATTTAAATATAAAATAAAGAGGTTTGTCTTTAGTTCACATCTCTGTAATAATCATCATCATTATTCACACATATTTTGTGCCTTCCACATTCCTCTAGAATCTAGTCTAGATGGCTGCATGTCACTCCCTCAGAGAACATGAGAAATAACAGTGAGACCTATTAATAAATACTAAGCAAGTGCACAAAGTATACATTCTTGCACAAATATGGAATGAGTACATAGAGAGCTTTCTGAAATGCTTGGCTGTGGATGCCCTGAGTGGCTTCTGAATTGCTGGGTGTTGTTTTAAATTGGAATAAAAGTATGATTTTTAGTTGAATAAGTTATGTCTTTCAAAAGCCTTTGGGAAAAAATGATTATAGTATAAATCTTGAGACTATGTTAGAAGGCATTTTGCTAAGGAAATATTTTGAGTGTAGATGTGTATCCCTTCTGGTGGTGGAGGAGTGGTTACAGTGCAGACTGAAATAATTTTAATATATTTTTATTTATTTCAGAGAGAGGAAAGGAGAGGGATAGAAAGGTAGAATGATGAGAAAGAATCATCAATCGGTCACCTCCTGCACACCTCCTACTGGGAATCAAGCCAGCAACCCAGGCATCTGCCCTGACCTCCTGGTTCATGGATCAATGCTCAACCTCTGAGCCACACCAACCAGGCAATTTGCCAGAATATAAAATTAGGTCTCTTCCTGGTTCGGATACCAAAGTATGAGTCATGCCCTCTCCACATGAGGAATTTTCACACACTTGGAATCCCCTTCAACTTTGAATAGAAAGAATACAGAAGAAAAAAAAATCAAAACCTTTTTGAAGCAAGTTCATTTAGGATAATAATTACTATGGTAATTCTCCAACATTCCTCCTCTCCTAAGTCCCCCAGGTGGACTTGAGAGTTGCCAGTTCCCTTACCTCAAGCCCAGTGAAGAGGACTTCCTAGAAAGTACTTAGAAAGTTAACCAGAAGGACCAGTGCCTGACCCACATCTTGGAAAGTTCAAGTTGCCTGAGACAGGGGTGGATAGTGGTGGCTTCAATGCCATGAGCCTATACTACCAGAGGTTTGAGAGGCAAAGGACTTGTGTTTCCTATGGATTACACATGGGCCAGGCAGGAGACCAAGTCATTGTGAGGTTACTATTTTCTAACAGGAATCACAGTTGTCCACAGAAATTTTAATCGCTATAAAGGTTTGCTATAAACTCCCTAGCATAATGTCTACATTTTTGAAATTTAAGCTCTTATTTCTTTAACATGTGAGATTTGAGTGATTTACTCAAGGCTACAAGTAGTAAGGCTTAGAAACTAAAACATTCAGCAGAATTGCAGCTAGAATCATTGGGCAAGCAGACAGCCTGCAGATGTAGACCAATCCAGATCAGCACTTGGTGTCTACAATTTCCTACCACCTCTTCATATGCACAGATAGCTTGGCTAGCCTTTAGCAAAAGACAGGTCCCCAGCAGTCTAACAGAGTAGCATGTACAAAGGTGGCACTAACTTACCATTGCCTTGTAATGTGTTTTACCTAGTTTAGCTAATAGATGTGATAGATTTATTTTGATTCTGTGTTTATGATGAATGGGGATAAAGCACCAGCTATCAGGTCTAATTTTTGGACCCGGATGCCTGAAGCAACTGGATTGAAATGTCATAAAATGTAAGATGGGGAATTATGACTTCCTGTCATATGTAGGAGTGTTTCATTGTTGCCACAAGAAAACTGCATTACAGCCCACAATAGGATGCACTTCACAATTGCCCAGTCTGTGCAAAGAAGGAGCCAGAAAGACAAACCCACCAAAGCCACATTGAAAAATTTAAACATCTAGATCTTGGAATAAAAGGTTTTAAAAATAAAAAAGTTAAATCATGTTTTAACTTCTGCTCATAGGCACACACTGTGTTTTGCGAATTTACAACCACTGGGATAAATCTTGCAGAGATATCCGAAACTCAAAATGCATACATTGATTCTTTTCATCGTTTACTTTCCATATTCCTACACTTTTTCCTTTTGCATCAAATATTTAGATTTGGAACACAGATTCCCTGGTCATCATTCTGGTTTCTGCTAAACAGAAGGAGAGCTGGCAAAGAAGGTAAAGAGATCTGATTTTCAAAAGAAGAATACTTTTTTATTCGTAGGCAGCATGTCTCCTAGAGATAGCTACAGTTTTTTTAAAAATCCTAAATATTAGCTCTAGCTGGATGGTTCAGTTGGTTGGAGCATTGTCCAATACACCAAAAGGTGGTGGGTTTGATTCCCAATCAGAGCATATACCTAGGTTGAGGGTTTGATCCCTGGTTGGGGTGCATATGGGAGGCAACAGATTGATGTTTTTTCTCTTAGATTGATGTTCCTTTCACATCGATGTTTCTCTCTCTCTCTCTCTCTCTCTCTCTCCTCTCTCTCTCTCTCTCTCTCATCACTAAAGCACTCCTCAGGTGAGAATTTGAAAATTTAAATCTGGAGGAATTTTTATAGTAAAAAAATAAATGTTTCATTATGTCATGCAGACTTTTCCTTTGGTTTTATAAGCATTTCCATTGTGAAAACTTGATACCTCACTATTAAAACTCTGCCTCCTTTTCCTGGTCCCCTGATTTTTCTTTTTTCCTATTGACCATTTTTATTTTCTCCTCCATATAACGAGCACACTTCTTTTCTCTATCCATCATTCCCTCCACTCCTAGATACTCTTTTGAAAGAGGAAGATAAAACTTCTCCACATCCCTTTCCATTCTGGAAGTGTTAAATACTTGTTCACCTCCCCCAGAGCCAGTAGGATTAACCCTGAGGAAAGTAGGGATGGGACTGATGTGCACATTTTTAGGATCTGCTTTTCATCAAGCTGATCTCTAGGCTGTGACCACATTAACCTGTATTTAAGTTTTTGTAAGACCAGGCTAACCACAAACAGTAATAAACATCCCGACAAGGTTTTGTGTTATGTTGGCCCTTAGTTGTTTTTTTTCTTCTTCTTTTGTCTTTAACTTCACAGAAATCCATGCAAATGGGAAGGCGCTTACAGGCTGCATGATTTATTACTCAGTCTCTGCAAGATCCCTACATTTTATTTGAACATTTGCCATCATACACAAGTGGTGCCCAGTGCTCTGAATCTGGAATGAAGAAATCTTTACTGCACTGACTAAGACATATTATTCACCACTCTGGAGGTAGCAGGATTGATTTATCCAGGTACATACTGCTTACCCAGCAGCTGTTGGATTCAGAATCATTTGCTTAGAAAATCCATCAGAATTAAAGAGAAAATTTCAAAATAAATTGTTCCCGCTTTCATCTGCAGCCTGGATGCATACACTGTGGGGAGTACAAAGATCCTTCTGCCTCAATGTTTCTTTGAAGCTGTCCTTAGTAACAGCAGTGATGAAAGCAAGTGCCTCTGTGTGTTTCCAGTGACCGCAGCCAGTGTTTGGTCTTATGATGATGAGGTGAGCTTTTAACTTCATCTGATTTATATTAAAAACAAGTTGGCTCATCAAAATTAGTCAGAGCTTTTCAGTCATTATAAGTCTTTAGCTCTGAAGGAGCAAATAATCTAAAAACCAAAATGGCTCCTCAGCCATCTTGCAGAATGCTGACAGAGCCAGACTACCCTCCTACACAATGAGATGAGCCTCCTGGGAAGCACCCCCGGACTCAGACTGTCCTTGCTGGAAATGTTGAGTGGCTCCTGTCTCTGGGTCCATTCAACTTATGTATTCTCCCAAAGCATCCTTCAGGATAAGCATTCGTGTCATGTTCATTTAACACATAAGATTCAGAAAGGAAGTCACTCGCAGAAATTTGGTGGCGAATACAAAACTGAATGGTCAGAACTCTGATTGACCCAATCTTGTTGCTAGTCCAGGGTGAATCATGTTGCTTCCCTAGACTTCATGTAAGTATTTTTTCTGAACTTCATGTAAATATTTGTTCTGAAATGATTTGCCTTCCATAGTGTATAAATTTCATTATAATCTTGACCTCAGACTCATCTACCCTCTGCTTTTAGCAGCTATTCTGATTAACCCAATCTTGTTGCTAGTCCAGGGTGAATCATGTTGCTTCCCTAGACTTCATGTAAATATTTTTTCTGAACTTTATGGATATAATGAAAGCTTCAACATCTTCATGAACCAATGGACCACAGAGTGATGATTTAGTAAATGCAGGCAGTGTAACCTCATAGTTAAGGACCTGTGGGTTTGGAGTGGAATTGCATGGTTAATTTGCCTACTATGTGACCTTGGGAACCATCACAAAGTTAAACCACATGAGATTGCCTTATCTGTAGATCAAAACCCATCAAATATTAGAAATTTTATGTAGTTCATCCTTAATATCTATAAGTTTTAGTTTTCTCCTCTGGGAAAAGAGGCAAAGTAGAAGAACCTGTGTTGTGGAATTACTATGAAAATCAAATGAGATACCATCAAGACTTAGTATAGTACTTGGCAGAAGGTAAGTGTTGGCTATTTTCACTATGAACAGTTGGGAAATTAATTGAGTCATCATTTTAGATGTGCCTGACTTCAGCTAAGTCTACTGAAGAAATCATTGCAGTAAGACTTTGGTTCCTGTCTACTGAGCTGTTTTACAATTCAGAAATATGTATTTGTATTGTTTGTAACACTAACAATCTGAATTATAAGCTATACCTAGAGAGTTCAACACTGAGTTAAAATTTTAAATCAAAGAAAGGGACCATCATTTAGAAAGCATTCTCATTATATCCCTCTCATTAAAACCTTTCAAAAATAACTCAATGTCCTTTTAATTTTCATTTGGGTACTTGGTGAAATTAAACATTTTTCTATATTTGTATTGGTTATTTGTATTTCAACCAGAACCATTTGGGGTCCAAATCTACCTACAGAAGGGAGAGAGATGAGAAGGTCCTCAGGCTCTTTACAGACTTTTTGGAGTGTTACTGTCTCCTTTCTCCCTGGGCTACATCCCTCTTCTGTCCTTTGTCCTGCCCTTTCTCCTCAGGGTCTGAACAGGCTAATAGAGTATAACTCCCTTCCCTATGATAATTCATTTTAACCAAGATCTTCTTAAATCAACATCATAGGTGAAACACAAGTTGAGAGGACAAAGGAATCTTTGTTTTGGACCCTGGTACTTCTCAGGTAGAGTGGCAATAGAAAACAAAAGAAGACAGTTAAAGTCATATCTAATTTCTAAAATGTCAGTGTTAAGCAAAATAAGTAACAAAATGTCAATATTGTCATTTTTCCCCAGTATACAAATTAATGAATAGCCTCAGGCCTGTGAAGTTTACATTTTAATTCAACTAGTTGGTCATGGTACTCATCTACTAGTTTCTTCATTAACCTTAAAAAAATAGAGAAAAGATTGCATAATGCCTTATTCCCTTTAGAAAACACTTCCTTGATGGTAGCAATCATTGAGTTGAATGACATTTATGTCAGC
Source organism: Eptesicus fuscus (assembly GCF_027574615.1). Taxonomy (NCBI): domain Eukaryota; kingdom Metazoa; phylum Chordata; class Mammalia; order Chiroptera; family Vespertilionidae; genus Eptesicus; species Eptesicus fuscus. Next base: position 20,593,007 of record NC_072480.1, read on the forward strand.
CATGATATAACATTGATTTCACATAATATAAACAGACTAAACAAGTGAATGATCAAGTGATAGATTGTGTGATATAACCTCTAATTACTACCAATGTTCGGAGAAAGAATAAGGTACAGTATTTATAAAAGAGCTAGAACTCAAATTCTCTCCACCAACTGATCCAGAAGATGGTGTCTCTTCTATGTTCTGCTTCTATTCTTTGTAGCTGTTGTATGAAATCTGGTCCTTTCTCAAAAACCTTTAGCAATGCCAAATTTTCTCAATGAAAACTCTCAATTTTGAATTACAGGTTGCTGGGCTCCATAACTTATTCCCCTTGATACCAAACTGGGCTCATGCTTTTTGGCCTCATTCATTCTTACCTCTCGCTCTTACCCCTGAGCCTCTTCCCACTGCCCTCTGCTCCTTTTGTGAATGTTGTTGCTTCTTTCCTATTCCTCATTCTCTTCTCTCTATTTGGCTCCTCCTCATTCTCCTCTGCCCTTTTTTCAAAATCTCCATATTTCTAACTCCATCTAACTTTGGTCACTCAATTAGTCAGACCAACCAAACACAGTTAACTATGTCAGGAAAATAATGGTTTGAACTTTTTTTGTGTGTGTTGTTTTTTGTTTGTCCGTTTGCTTGTTTTGGTGTGGTCGAATGGTTGTTACCCTCATTTATTTTTTTACATGTTTTAATGTGTGTGCTCTTGACTGTCCCAGTAAATTTAATACTCTTCAAGAGCAGTATTGGCCGAAACCGGTTTGGCTCACTGGATAGAGCGTCAGCCTACGGACTGAAAGGTCCCAGGTTCGATTCCGGTCAAGGGCATGTACCTTGGTTGCGGGCACATCCCCAGTAGGGGGTGTGCAAGAGGCAGCTGATCGATGTTTCTCTCTCATCGATGTTTCTAGCTCTCTATCCCTCTCTCTTCCTCTCTGTGAAAAATCAATAAAATATATTTTAAAAAAAAAAAGAGCAGTATTGCCTTCTCTTTGCTCTCATGCTCACCATAGTAATCACTGCTCTGCACACAGTGGGTGCCAGAGAGTTGTTGCTGACTGATGGATATAATGAAAGCTTCAACATCTTCATGAACCAATGGACCACAGAGTGATGTAATCACACTGCTGATTGTCACAACCTCCAAACTCTGGGCAGAAAGCCAAAGCCCACCCAAGATGTTGTAATGGTCTTATAATGATATAGTATTTGTTTACAAGTTTTCTTAAGAAAAAGTCAATTTGTAACATAATGATATAGTATTTATTTACAAGTCTTCTTAAGAGAAACTCAATTTGTAGCATCTAAAGCAGAGGTGTGGAACATCCTATCCTGGGAAATCATTTGGTCTGGCCCTGCCAAGGCATTAGGGTTGACCAAATATAGCAGGCAAATTTTTAAGTTGATAATTTTGTATGGCCCGTGAATGTTGTTATAAATATCCAAGTGGCCGTTGGCAGAGAAAAAGGTTCCCCAACCTTTATCTAAAGGCTTCCAGACATGTTGTCTAATTAGCTCTCTTATTGTGGTTCAGGAGTGATCTAACACTCTATAGGAAAGGAGCAACCACAGAGGGTACAGAGCCTGCTTTATGGTATGTGTATCCTTGGTAACATTCATAAGAGAAATCTCATGTTTCCTTACTCTTTGAAGTCTTCTTTGATCTCTTTGGACAATGGTTATCATTCCATTTTTTAAAAACTCTTATAGTAGAAAATCCAAGATAGCAGCCGAGAGGACAGCAATGAGGTAGAGAGTGTGAGTGAGGGAGCAAAAGGGGAGTGCGTGGACGTGTGGGGCGTGTGTGTGGGGGTGAGTGAGGGACAGTTATATTCCGCAGGACTGTTGGGGGCTGGCGGACCAGGCTCCCCTAGCCAGGCAACCTCTACTACCACTGCAATCTCTCCCAGAGCACTGGCTCTGCTGCAGAGACCATGCCATCTTGAGGGGGAGAGCTGCTGTGACTGGGAGCCCAGCCTCACCTCCACCCGGGGAGATCTCAGTCACCACCCGGGACCCTACAGCCACACCGGCCAGGGATCTGCTGCCTCAGCTGAGAACCCACGAACGCCAAGACTCCAGCCTCCCGAGCCATGAGCTCCTAAGGAGTTTGTCCAGGGGGAGACAAAATGGCAGCTGAATAGGCAGATGTGTCTTGTGTCTTCTCATGAAGAAGATAGAAGAAACAGCTGAATTGAATAACATCCACCCGGAATTGGTGAATTAAACACAGCTGGTGGGACAATCCATGGCCAGAAAGGACGGGGGACCCCTGGAGAATGATAGGATCAGGGATCTGGGCTGGGGAGAGAGATGCGCGCAACAGAGTCTAGTGGTTGTCAATCTTTCTAATGACGTGACCCTTTAATACAGTTCCTCATGTTGTGGTGACCCCCAACCATAAAATTATTTTCTTTGCTACTTCATAACTGTAATTTTGCTACTGTTAATGAATCGTAATGTAAATATCTGTGTTTTCCAATGGTCTTAGGTGACCCTGCTAGCGGTTCTCAACCCTGCTAGCGGTTCTCGCGACCCACAGGTTGAGAACCACTGCTGTAGAGCCTAAGACCATTGGAAAACACAGATATTTACATTATGGTTCAGGAACAAGACAAGGATACTCACTTTTACCACTCCTGTTCAACATAGTACAGGAACTGCTAGCCATAGGGATCAGACAAGAAGAAGAAATAAAAGACATCCAAATTGGAAAAGAAGTAAAACTGTCCTTATTCGCAGATGACATGATATAGTACATAGAAAACCCCAAAGACTCCATCAAAAAACTACTACACCTAATAAATGAATGTGGCAATGTAGCAGGATACAAAATTAAAACCCAGAAATCTATGGCTTTTTTACACACCAATAATGAACTCACAGAAAGAGAAACTAAAAAGCAATCCCATTTACCATTGCACCAAAAAAATTAAGATACTTAGGAATAAACTTAACTAAGAAGGTAAAAGACCTGTACTTGGAAAACTACAAGACGTTAAAAATAGAGATAGAGGAAGACCTAAACAAATGGAAGAACATACTGTGTTCATGGATTGGTAGAATCAACATCATTAAAATGTCTATACTATCCAAAGCAATCTATAGATTCAATGCACTCCCCATTAAAATACCAACGGCATATTTCACAGACCTAGAAAGAACTCTCTAAAAATTCATCTGGAATAAAAAAAAAAGACCCCGAATAGCCACAGCAATCCTGAGAAAGAAGAATAAAGTAGGTGGGATCTCAATACCAGACTTCAAGCTGTATTATAAAGCCACTGTTCTCAAAACTGCCTGGCACTGGCATAAGAACAGACATATTGACCAATGGAATAGAATAGAGAATCCAGATATCAACCCAAACCACTATGCTCAATTAATATTTGACAAAGGAGGCATGAACATATAATGGAGTCAAGATAGTCTCTTCAATAAATGGTGCTGGGAAAATTGGACCGATACATGCAAAATAATAAAACTAGACCACCAACTTACACCATACACAAAAACAAACTCAAAATGGTTAAAGGAGTTAAATGTAAGATGAGAAAACATAAAAATCTTAGAAAACTCCATAGGCAGCAAAATATCAGACTTATGTCATAGCAATATCTTTACCAATACAGCTCCTAGGCCAATGGAAACTAAAGAAAAAATAAACAAATGGGACTATATCAAAATAAAAAGCTTCTGCACTGCAAAAGAAACCATCAACAAAACAACAAGAAAGCCCACTGCACGGGAGAACATATTTGCCAATGTTATCTCCCATAAGGGTTTAATCTCCAACATTTACAGGGAACTCATACAACTTAACAAAAGGAAGATAAACAATCTAATAAAAAATGGGCAAAGGACCTAAATAGACACATTTCAAAAGAGGACATACAGAAGGTCAACAGACATATGAAAACATACTCAAAGTCACTAATTATCTGAGAGATGCAAATCAAAACAACAATGAGGTACCATCTGTCAGAATGGCTATCATCAACAAATCAACAAACGACAAGTGCTTGCAAGGATGTGGAGAAAAAGAAACCCGCGTGCACTGCTGGTGGGAATGCAGACTGGTGCAGCCACTGTGGAGAACAGTATGGAGTTTCCTCAAAATTTAAAAATGGAACTCCCATTTGACCTAGTGATCCCACTTCTAGGACTATATCCCAAGAAACCAGAAACACCAATCAGAAAGGATATATGCACTCCTATGTTCATAGCAGCACAATTTACAATAGCTAAGATTTGGAAACAGCCTAAGTGCCCATCAGCAGATGAGTGGATTAAAAAACTGTGATACATCTACACAATGGAATACTATGCTGCTATAAAAAAGAAGGAACTTTTACCATTTGCAACAGCTTGGATGGAACTGGAGAGCATTATGCTAAGTGAAATAAGCCAGTCGGACGGAGAAAGATAAATACCACATGATCTCACTCATATGTGGGATATAATGAACAACATAAACAGATGAACAAAAATAGATCCAGAGACAAGGTAACTCTGAACAGACCGTCCAACCTCAGAGAGAAGGTGGGGGCGGAGGGGGAGTAAGAGATCAACCAAAAGACTTGTATGCATGCTTATTAGCATAACCAATGGACACAGACACTGGGGTGGTGGGAGCTTGTCCTGGGGGGTGAGAGGGGATGGGGGGTCAATCGAGGAAAAAGGAGACATATGTAATACTTTAAACAATTAAAACAACTCTTATGGTATCTATTGCGTGAAGCAAATAAATTGATCTTTGGTATGTATAGCAATGACTAAATAATGCTGAACCATAACAATGAGTGATGATAACAAAGAAGTAAATAGGAGATCCATGTTAATTATCCTCTGAAGCAGAGTTCACAGATACCTTTTCTTTATGTCTTTGCCTGAAATTAAGTGACAGTTAGAAAGCAATGATTCCCATTCTTGAGCAGCAATAGACCACCGAGATGAAACAAGTTCATTTTCCTTCAAGTCTGTGGTGCCAGTTCTCCTCTCTTTTCTCCTGGAAATAGATATTAACTAGATTGAAACATGAGAAGTTCCAGCCATTGAGTGGAGATGATATTAAGGCACTTTACTTGTTTTTGAAGACATGATATGTTTCCATGGAAATAACACTTAGAAGCCAGCAACTGAGAAGTAAGGATTCTGGTTTTGGCGTAGCTTCTGCTGACAGAGAGCCAGATTTTCAAACAAGCTGAAGCATCTCAGGATCTCTCATCTGGTGCATTTACCATACTCCATTCAAATAAAAAATCTCATTACTCCTTTTTTACAACTTCCTAATAATCTCCATGCCTGTCAACTAATATTTAGATCACCCTCGTGGATTCAGGATTTGGTGCAGTGTAATAAAGGAAACAGCCCTGGACCTAGAGTCAGAAGATCTGGGCTCAAATCTCACAAATTCTAGTGGTGAAAATTAGGACATATCTGGACTTTCATATTCTCCATTTCTTATTTAGAGATGATTATGAACATTAAATGAAAAAGTATGGGAAGCATTTCATGTAGGGTGCACTGTAAGTGATCAATAAATGCCTATTGAATCTTAGTGGAGAGACAGAAAAGCAGAAAAAGTATCTATTTGTTTCCACCTCCACCCACCCCATGTTCATCAGTGTCCTCATCAAACTGAGAGGCAACACTCTCCTTTGAGATTAGGTTGTAATCTCTTATCCAAAAAAACTTCATGATGTGTTAGTTTTCTCTTGTTGCCATAACAAATTACCACTAACTTAGTAGTTTAAAACTACACAAATGTATTACTTCAGTGTCTGTAAGTCTGCCCAGTGTGGCTGGCTTCTTGGTTAATGATCTTCTGATGCTGAAATCAAGGTGTTTACTTGTTCATGTGTGGGGCTCAGGTCCTTTACCAAGTTCATTGGTTGTTAGCAGAATTCAATTCCTTCTCACACTTTCCACGTGGACACCTATATCTTTAAGCCAGCAACAGCATATCAAATCTTTCTGCTTCAAATCTCTCTGACTTTTCTTGTGTTGAGCTGGAAGAAAGCTTTGCTTTTGAGGGCTAATGTGACTACATTGGGCATAACTAGATAATTCGGGGTAATTTTACATCTTAAGGTCAGCTGATTAGTTACTTAATTATATCTGCAAAGTGCCTTTGCCATGTAGCAAAGCATATTCAAGGGTAGGGCACCATGATGGTGAAGGTCATTGGGGCCAATTTATCTGTTACAAACAGGCAATTGGAAAACAATATGAAATAATGATGGTAACCCAACTAACCAGGAAATGAACTAAAATAACCCAATTTTCCTTTAAATATTTCAAATATCCACACCAAACACTTTAGACACCACCTCCTCCTCAATCATATTTCCAGAATGAAAATTAACCCAACAAATATGGCAGCGGCCACGGAGCTGGAGCAAGCAGGAGGCTTGGGTTGCCCCGGGCGATGGAGGAAGCCAAGCTTCCCGCCCACCCTAGCTGGCCCTGGCCTCCACTCAAGGCTACCAAGTTTCAATTATAGAAGATAAATAAATCCCAACAAAAATGGCGGCAGTCATGGAGCTGGAGAGAGCAGGAGGCTTGGGTTGCCCCCAGTGATGAAGGAAGCCAAGCTTCCCACCCACCCTGGCCGGCCCTGGCCTCCACTCAAGGTTACAAAATTTCAATTATAGAAGATAAATAAATCCCAGATACCAGGGCCTCTGCTTGGGTCACTGCGGGGCGTGGCTGGCCTGCAAACTACCACAGGCCCCTCGCCCAGGCCACCCCATTCCCCAAGGGAACCCACACCCTGATCCAGGACACCCTTCAGGGCAAACCAGCTGGCCCCCACCCATGCACCAGACCTCAATCCTATCCAATAAAAGAGTAATATGCAAATTGACCATCACTCCAACACACAAGATGGCTGCCCCCATGTGGTCAAAGATGGCTGTCCCCATGTGGACACAAGATGGCCAGCAGGGGAGGGCAGTTGGGAGGGACTAGGCCTGCAAGGGAGGGCAGTTGTGGGCAATCAGGCCAGCAGGGGAGGGCAGTTGGGGGGGACCAGGCCTGCAGGGGAGTGCAGTTAGAGGCAATCAGGCTGGCAGGGGAGCAGTTAGGCATCAATCAGGCTGGCAGGGGAGTGGTTAGGGGGTGATCAGGCTGGCAGGCAGAAGCGGTTAGGGGCAATCAGGAAGGCAGGCAGGCGAGCAGTTGGGATCCAGCAGTCCTGGATTGTGAGAGGGATGTCCAACTACCCGTTTAGGCCCGATCCTACTGAAGGGTCCCAGATTAGAGAGGGTGCAGGCTGGGCTGAGGGACAAGCCCCCCCATATACGAAATTCATGCACTGGGCCTCTAGTTGGTTAATAAAATTACATAGGTGTTAAATGTACATTCTATAATATACCATCTGTATATTGTTCACCACCCGAAGTCAAGTATCTTTCCATCACCATTTATCCCTCCTTTAATCTTCTGCCTCCCGCATTCCTTCTAGTAATCACCATACTGTTTGTTGTCTGTGTCTAAGAGTTTTATTTCTTTGCTTAATCCATTCACCTTTTTCACCTACCCCCCATCCCTTCCTCTGACAGCTGTCAGTCTGTTCTCTGTATCTATGAGTCTATCTTGTTTGCTAGTTTATTTTGTTCATTATATCCCACATGTAAGTGAAATCATTTGGTATTTGTTTTTCTATGACTGGCTTATTTCACTTAGCATATTCTCCAGGTCCATTCATACTATCACAAAAGGAAAGATTTCCTTTTTTATTACTTCTGAATAGTATTCCATTGTGTAAATGTACCACTGCATTTTTATCCACTTATCTACTGGTAGGAACTTAGGCTGTTTCAAAATCTTGGCTATTATAAATAGGGGTGCATATATTCTTTCAAATTAGTGTTTTAGGTTTCTTCAGATATATTGCAGAAGTGGAATCACTGTGTCATTAGGCTGATTCTTTTTTTTTTTTTTTTTAAGGAAACTCCACTATTTGCCACTGTGGTTGCACCAATCTGCATTCCCACAAACAGTCCACCAGGGTTCCCTTTTATCCACATCCTTACCAACAGTTGTTTGTTGATTTATTGATGACAGTCATTCTGACAGATGTGAGGTGATATCTCATTGTGGGTTTAATTTGCTTTTCTCTGATGATGAGTGACATTGGGCATCTTTTTATATGTCTACAAGAGGCCTGGTGCACAAAATTCGTGCACGAGTAGGGTCCCTAGGCCTGGCCGGCGATCGGGGCCCAATCAGGCCTTCCGGCTGCCAGCTAGGGTCTCCCTTCCCCAGCTGCTGGCTGCTGTCTGGGGCCTTCCTTCATTTTGCGCTGCCCCCTGGTGGTTAGCACATGTCATAGCGAGTGATCAAACTCCCGGTCTCCTGGTCAAACTCCCGAGGGGACACTTTGCATATTAGCCTTTTATATGTGTGTGTGTGTGTGTGTGTGTGTGTGTGTGTGTATACTAGTAGCCCGTTTGCACGAAGATTCGTGCAATAGACCTTCATTCACCTGGCTGCCTGCACCAGTTTTCTGCCGGCACCGGGGACCCAGGCCTTGGCTGTGGCCACCGCCTTCTACCTTCTTTCAGGGTCCGGGCTTGGCCCTGGGAGGTGGCCTTGGGCTCGGCTGCACCCAGCGTCCCTGCTACCCAATCTCAGGAGTGAGCCGACCCCCAGGTCGGCTCGCTCCTGCAATCTGCGAAGGCACCCCGCTGGCGCCCAAGGCCGGGAAAGCCTCGGGCGGCTTTCCCGGCCTTGGGCTCCGCCGCACCCCAGCGTCCCTGCAACGGTTTCCTGGTGGGCGTGGTTGATGGGCGTGGCTTGGTTGGTGGGCGTGGCTTGGGCGTAGTGAAGGTGCTGTCAATTTGCATATTTGTCTATTATAAGGTTATATATATATATATATATATATATATATATATATATATATATATATATATATATTGGCCATCTGTATGTCCTCTTTGGAGAAGTGTCTCTTCAGGTCCTTTGCCCATTTTTTTATTGGATTGTTTGTTTTTTTGGTGTTGAGTTTTTTAAGTTCTTTATAAATTTTTATTATTAACACCTTATCAGATGCATCATTGACAAATAGGTTCTCCCATTCGGTGGGTTGTCTTTTCATTTTTTTGATGGTTTCCTTTGCTGTGAAAAAATTTTTTAGTTTGATGTAGTCCAATTTTTGTTTCTCATGCTCAGGGAGATATATCCAAAAATTCTTGCTATGAGAAATTATTGCAATGTTTTCTTCTAGAACGTTTATCGTGTTGAGTCTTACATTTAAGTCTTTCATCCATTTTTAGTTTATTCTTGTGTATGGTTTGAGAATATAGTCTAGATTCTTTTTTTTTTCATGTATGTGTCCAATTTTCCCAACACCACTTATTGAATAGACTATGTTTACGGCATTGTGTGTTCTTGCATCCATTTAATCAACTTATATTTAAAGTGATTATTTATAGATATGTATTTATTGCTATTTTATTCTTTTTTAAAATTTTATTTTATTGTTTAAAGTATTACATATAGTAGTACATATATCTCCTTTTTTTCCCATAGACCTTCCCCAGCCTCCCCTACCCCTGTCACATACACTCATCCCCCCCAGTGTCTTGTTGCTATTTTATTCTTTATAAGTATGTTATTTTGATTCCTTCTCCTTCTCCTTCTCCTTCTCCTTCTCCTTCTTTCTCCTTCTCCTTCTGCTTCTTCTTCTTTAAAAAGACCCTTTAACATTTCTTATTTGGGGGTAGTGAACTCCTTTAGCTTTTTCTTGTCTGGAGAGCTCTTTATTTCTCCTCCAGTTAACTGCCACGCATCCAAAACAGAAACCATCCCTGAGTCTATAGACACTTATGGTGTACAAAGGGTTAATGATAGTTTTGTAGGTAGAGTCGTCTTGGTTGTAGGTCCATGCTTTCCATCATTTTAAATATTTCATGCCAATCCCTTATGGACAAAGTATTTTGGTTGAGAAATCCACTAATAGTCTTATGGGAGCTCCTTGTAAGCAACTGTCTTTCTCTTTCAGCTTTTAAGATTCTTTATCTTTAACTTTTGCCATTTTAATTATGATGTGTCTTGGTGTGGGCTTCTTTAGGACTTGTTTGGAACTCTCTGTGCTTCCTGGACAGGTGTGTCATTTCCCTTCACCAGGTTAGGGAATTTTTTCAGTCACTATTTTTTCAAATAAATTCTCAGTCCCTTGCTCTCTCTCTTCTCCTTCTGGTACCCCTATAATGTGGGTGTTGTTACATTTCATGTTGTCCCAGATGTCCCTTAAACTATCCTCATTTTTTAAAATTATTATTTTTTCTTTTTGTGCTCTGGATGTTTTTTGCTACCTTGTCTTCCAAATTGCTGATTGATCCTCTGCTTCATCCAACCTACTATTTATTCTGCCTATTGTATTCTTTATTTCAGCTATTATATTCTTTATTTCTGACTGGTTCTATTTTACACTTTTTATGTCATTTTTTTCATGCTATTGAAGTTCTCACTAAGTTTCTTGAAATCCTCACTAAATCCCTTGAGCATCCTTATAACCATTGCTTTGAACTCTATATCTGGTAAATTGTCTCAATTTCATTTAGCTTTTTTCTATGAAGTTTCTTCTGTTCTTTTATTAAATTACTAGAGGCCCAGTGCATGATTAAATCATGCACGTGTATGGTCCCCTAGGTGTAACCTGCCATCCTGGTGCCGGAGCGGACAGGCACCCAGCTCCCCCGCTTTTGATGGTCTGCAGCGGCACGAGCTCAGCATTCTGCTGGCCCAATCAGCCACCCCAGCCACCCCGAGTCCCACCCCCGCCGCGCCTCCTGACCAATCATGGGCATAGCAAAGGTACGGTCAATTTGCATATTTGTCTATTATTAGGTAGGATAATTGATATAAAACATTATATAAATTTAAGGTTTACAATATACGTATTGCTATATAATTATCAATATAACATTTGTTAACACCTTCACATTACATAATAATTTTTTAGTGGTGGGAAAGATTAAGATCTAGTATCTTAGCATCTTTGCAGTTTATAATACAGTATTGTTGGCTCTAATCACTATGTTGTGCATTAGCTCTCCAGGGCTTATTTATCTACTAGTTCCCAGTTTATACCCTTAAACAACATATCCCAAATTCCTCCAGCCCCATCCCCAGTAACCATCATTCTACTCTGTTTTTTTAAGTCCAGTGTTTTTACAGTCCACTTATGAGTGATATCATATGGTATTTGTCATTCTCTGACTTATCTCACTTTTCTTAATGCCCTACTATTAGTGTATTGTTGTCTGTTTCTCCCTTCAGATCTGTAAGAACTTGCTTAATATATTTAGGTGCTCTGATGTTGGGTGTGCATATATTTACAAGTGTTAGATCTTCTTGAATTGACCACTTTATTATTATATAATGACTTTCTTTGTCTGTTGTTGCCATTTTTATTTTAAAATTGATTTTATATTATGTAATTGTAGCTACTCCTGCTTTCTTTTGGTTTCCACTTTATTATATACTAGAGGCCCGGTGCACAACATTCGTGCACTGGGGGGTCCCTCATCCCGGCCTGCGCCCTCTTGCAGTCTGGGACCCCTTGGGGGATGTCCGCCTGCCGGCTTAGGCCCAATCCCCCTTCTGGCTTAGGCCCGATCCCCTATGGGGGTCGGGTCTAAGCTGTCAGTCAGACATCCCTCCTGCAGTCCAGGGCTCTTGCACTCCAAGACCCTTCGCTTCTTCCTGCCGCCTACAACAGAGGCGGGACAGGCTCCCACCACCGCCGGTGCACTCACCAGCCGTGAGCCTGGCTTCTGGCTGAGCGGTGCTCCCCCTGTGGGAACACACTGACCACCAGGGGGCAGCTCCTGCATTGATTGTTTGCCCCCTGATGGTCAGTGTGCATCATAGCAACTGGTTGTTTCACCGTTTGGTCAATTTGCATATTAGGGTTTTATTATATAGGATACTTTTCACCCCTTTACTTTGAGCATGTGTGTTTGTGTAAAGCTAAAGTGAATCTCTTGTACCCAGCATATATTTGGGTCTTTTTTTACTTTTAATTTCATTCATCCAGCCACTTTGTGCCTTTTGATTGGTTAATTCAATCCACTTACTTTTAGAGTAATAATAGAGGAAGCACTAATGTGATCTTATTATTTGTTTTCTGGTTATTTTGTATTTCCACTGTTTATTTCTCCACCTGTTTCTGCCTACCTTTGTAAATTGGTGATTTTCCATGGCGGTAAGCTCTGTCTCTCCTTTCTTTATCTCCTGTGTATCTGCTCTAGGTTTTTTGCTTTGTGGTTACCATGAGACTTACATAAGACACCATATAGATAAAAACAGGCCATTTTAAGCAGGCAGCAATTTCACTTCAATCATTTACAAAAGCTTCACCTGTTTACTTCCCTTTCTTTTATATTTTTATGTTATTATTTACTTTTTTATATTGTGTATTCATTAAATCACTATAGCAGCTATAATTATTTAATACTCTTTTACTTTGACCTTTATACTATATTTAAGTGGTTAGCACAGAATCTTATCTTATTACAGACCTAGAGTTTTCTAAATCTGCTTGTATATTTACCTTTACCAGTGTATTATATATTTTTGTATATTTAAATGTCCTGATTAACATCTTTTTATTTCAGCTTGAATTTCTTTCAGCATATCTTGCAAAATAGGTCCTAGCTTCTGGTTGTCTAGAAAAGTCTATCTCTCCTTCATATCTGAAACAATAACTTTGCTGGATAAAGTATTCTTGGCTGGTGAGTTATTTCTTTCAACACTTTTAATATGTCACTCTATTTTCTCCTGATCTATATGGTTTCTACTGGGAAATCTGCTAGTAGCCTAATGAGAGATTCCTTTGTATGTTATAATCTCTTTTTTCCTTACTGCTTTTAGAATTCTCTTTATCTTAGATTTTTGACAGTTTTATTATAATGTGTCTTGGAGAAGGTCTTCTTCATTGAGATAATGGGGTAATCTATTAGCTTTGTGAACTTTGATGTCCAATTCTCTCCCCAGGTTTAGGAAGTTCTCAGCTATTATTTCTTTAAATAAATGTCTGCTCCTTCCTCCCTTCTTCTCCTTCTTAAATACTGATTATTAAAATACTCGTTCTTTTGATAGAATCCTATAGATCATGTAGACTTTTTTTTTGCTGTTTTTTATTCTTTTTTTTTTTTCTTTGTTCTTCTCTTACTGAGTTATTTCAAAATTTCTAACTTACTAATTCCATCTTCCATTTGCTATTTGCTATTGCAGATGCTTTCTATCCCATTTTTTTTTTCATTTCATTCATTGAGTTCTTCAGGTCCAGAATCTGTTGTTGTTTTTTTAATATTTTTTATTGATTTCAGAGAGAAAGGGAGAAGAGAGCGAGAGAGAGAAACATTGATGAGAGAGAAACATTGATCGGCTTCCTCCTGCACACCCTCTACAAGGGATCAAGCCCACAACCCGGGCATGTGCCCTGACTGGGAATCGAACCCAGGACCTATTGGTCCATGGGATAATGCTCAATCCACTGAGCCATACCAGCTGGGCACTGTTTTATTCTTTTTTATTATTTCTATCTCTTTGGAAAAATACAGTCAAACCTCTGTTCTCAAACATCTCCCATCATGAATAATTCAGTTCTAGACCAATTTGTTCACAGAAAAAATGTCCTAGTTGACCAAATCTTTAGGTTTTAACCTGGCAACCCTTTCATGCTGATACCTCGGCATGACAAAAAGCATCTCTCAGGCAATAAAGAAGAGAATGCTTTTGTTGCTGGAGAAATCAATGATGAGCACAACTTCAAACATAAAGAGGCCATTAAGAGTGTTAATGTTGCTAAGGGTGTGAAAGTGCTCCCAAAACAACAATTACAGGCAATTGAATAGGTAGAAAAACTGTTGTTGATTTGGATAAATGAAAAGTAGTTAGCCAGTGACAGCATTTTGGAGGCAGTGTATATAAAAAAATTGTTTAAGGCTAGTAGGTTTAGTTCAATAAATTTAAGAAAAGAAGTGCTTATTTATAGATTAAACAATACATTAGACATGTACATTAAAAAGGTTAAAACAGGGAATCTTGTGGGTCTGGAATGAATTAATACAATTTACATTATTTCTCATAAGAAAAATGATTCAGTTTGTTGTTGCTTTTTAAAAAAAAATCGCTTCTCAAACAGCCTTCTGGAACAAATTAAGTTTGAGAATTGAGATTTCACTGTATCTCGTTTTAAATATATATGATTTTATTGAGTTGTCTTTCTGAGTTTTCTTGTATCTCATTGAGTTTCTTCAAAGCAGGTGTTCTGAATTCTTTTTAGATCATAAAATCCTGTGCCTTTGAGCCCAGTCATTGGAGAAGTATCTTCTTTTTGTGATGGCATGTTTTCTTGATTTTTCATACTTTTTGTAGTTTTGCATTGCTGCTTTTGCATTTGAAGCAGTAGACACCTCCTTACATATTTGCTAGTTGCCTTCAAATGGGGTATATTCTGTTTAATGATGTTATTATCTGGGGTTTTAGCTGCCTTTGAGGGTACATCTGCTCCACTCTTCTTGCTCCCTCTTGTGGCAGGTTCCTTAAACATTTAAGCCTTCTCTGGGAACAAGTCACCAGGTTATCTACTGGAATCTTCTCTTTGTTTTCCAGAAGATGGCGCTATAGACTGTGGCCTGTTTTCAGAGCATGCTACCTGTCTACCAGTATAGACTGTGGCCTGTTTTCAGAGCATGTTCTCTGACCACCACACATGTTAGCATGTACAAGGAGTTAGACACAGATAGGGGAGATTTAGCGCTCAGGGTGTTGGGAGTACCCACAAAACCAATAGGGAGATCTCCAGGTGTGGTACTCCCAGAGGCTCATGGGTGGACTTCCTGCTGAGCAGTCAACAGGAACCCTTACCTACTTTTCCCCCAATCTCCTCCCTCCCCAAGTCATGGAGTTCTTGCCTCTGGGATCTGGGTGCTTGTGGAGAGAACTGGGTTCCTCCAGCCATGACCAGCCCAACCGCGGTAACTAGATACTCACTCACTGCTCGTCTTTCCCCAGAGAGTAAGGTTGCCACCACTAGATAACCAACCCTGTACATGTTTCTTTGAGGATGGGGTGGGGCCTGAGAAACTCTTTTACCACCACCTCTGCTGTGACAAAACATGTATATTTTTTGTTCCAAAGTCTTGCTGGAATCTCTAGTCCAGATGACTGGACTTACACAGTTCTCTCTCTCCTGCTTGTATATCTGCCCATGTCCGTGCTCTCCAGGTTTTTTCCTGACTGCAGCCAAAGGGGTCTGGCAGGTTCGCTGGCTCCCCTGGTTTCACAGCCCTTACCAAGCTCTGTTTGTGTATTACCAAGCGCACAGGTGGGTAAGACTCCTTCCAGGTTCCTGAGCTCAAAGTACTGGGTCCCACAACATCCACAAAAGTACTTTTGTTCATGGATAGATGTCTATTTTTATTTTTAAAAGGAGGAATGCTTTAGTCACTAATATTACCTATGTTGAATCTTGTCTTGTAGCCCTTGTTATAAAAAAAAAAAAGAAGAAGAACCAAATGGAATCAATATGCAATAGGAAATAAGGGTGGCTGTGTCCAATCTTGTTCCCAGTTTTAAGAAGTTATTCAGTACCCAAATGGGTATGCACACCCTATTAGGAAGTAATTGTGGTTATTTAAGAATGAAGTAAAATTATGATTTGGCTTTTAACTCATGTGTAATATTTTTTTCCAACATCATGAAGTTATTAGGACATACATACTTATTAAGTTGTTTGGACTTAACCACTTCATAACTGAATCCACTAGATATCTTTGGGCCCATGAGTAACATGAAAAATTTACTAAAACTCTAAGGGCACCATGAAATAAGAATGAGTTATTAATATAGTTAAAAGTGATAGAATAAAATCCTTGACATTTCCAAATCTTTGGAATATACCATTTAGTAATTTACCTTTAAGTAACTATAGGATTGTGCTGAGAAATAGGTAAGGGTCAAGTTCAGAAGTATTATACATCACTTTCATCCATGTTCCACTGGCCAGTATTTACTAAATAGCTACATATACGAAAATGAAGGATGGGAAATGTAATCTGTCTAGCTGTGTCCTCAGGAGGAAAAAAAAAAAAAAGGAAAACAATTTGATTAAAAAACCAGTGATTGTTTATTGCAGAAATGAGTAAGCATGGACACAACACTGTCCCACATCCACAGTCAACTTCCACTGGAAATGGATATAACATATTCTCCAAATAGCTCAGCATCCCCATCATCCTTTCCATTAGCATCCACAGAGCAAAAAATAAAACATTGCTTCACTCACTGCTCATTAGATGGGAGAGCAAGGATTGTCCCCATTTTTCAGATTAAGAAATAAATTGCAGACAACTGGATTATTTTAGGTTAGCCGGATAATGAATAACAGAAGTGGGACCCAAAGTCACATTTTACACCACCTTAGCATTCTTTCTACTACAATCAACCTCCAGGCCAGTGAGAATCCCCTGGACAGGTGTAGAGCATGTGTTCAATGACAGGGACATGATCATTTGGCAAGGGGATCAGTTAAGCATAAATGGTCACAAGGATTGTCAACAATCAGCCCCTCTCCACAAATAGAAGGTGGTGATGTCCTGAAAGTAACAGTTCTTGGAACATGAGATCTGTCATTCAAGGTACATTTTCTTTAGCTTCTCCTACACTGGGCAACCTCACAGATGTCTGACCTTACTACCTCCCTAACTTTATGACTTACACAGGCTTTGCACAGTCACCTCTCAATCAAAGTGACAATCAGGGACTATCAGGAGAGATAACTGCCACCTGAATGTTATCTAATATTTTTAATTGCCTTATGATTTTAGCAAATTTGTCTTGAATTTTTCCTATTATAAATAAGTTAGAAGTGGTCTTTCTTTTCTTTAAGCACGTTACTATTAATGGCAAGAAAAGAAGCTGGTCAAGAGCAGGGAAAGGTCTTTCCGGGGCTTGGAATCTACTAGTGGTAACTCACAATGTGAATAATTCTTATATAAACTGTAGTAACATTTGTCCAACAGAGACAGCTGCACAGCCTCTTAAATCTTCTTCTGCCCCAGGAAACAAGAGGTAAGAAGTCACTGAAACTGAAGAACTTTCATTGTACAGTTTTCGTGTTCTGAATGGTGGGCTTGCAGCCTAATTGAACTATTGAAGATAGTTGAAAAGGAATTTTCTTGCATGGCCAATATTTATTACTAGAGGCCCGGTGCACGAAATTCATGCATGGGGGGATGGGGGGCGTCCCTCAGCCAGGACTGCACCCTCTCCAATCTGGGACACCTCAGGGGATCAGGGGATGTCATCCTAAACTAGCAGTCAGACATCTCTCTCGCAATCTGAGACCACTGGCTCCTAACCACTCGCCTGCCTGCCGGCCTGATCCCACTAACTGCTCTCCCCTGCCACCATGGCTTTGTCCAGAAGGACATCCGGTCTAATTAACATATTACCCTTTTATTAGTATAGATATTTCTCTTTCACATTTATTATCTCTTTCAAGCTTCAAATGGAAGTCATTAGAAGCAGAGATTTCATCACTGGGTATAGGTCAGAGGCCAATTGACTTTCTGATATATTCCTCTTTTTCAACAGTCAGCTAAAATATGCCAGTTTGGGAGCATATGCTAAGACATGATTTGATACCAGGCTCTTGGAAGAAAACTAAGTTCCCTCTTGCTTATCAGTGATTTCTTGCTGCTTGATCCAGAACTAGCTTGCCTGCAAAGCTATACTTAGGACAGTCAAGCCAATTGAGTTTGAGGAGGCGGAAGCTAAAATTGTTGATGAAAACACTAAAGACTACATATGAGAAGTTTATTTTTTTGGTGTGATGTCTAGGTGTTCATGTAAGTGGCTCAACTAGAACATTTACACCTGCCGCTTTCTCTAGTTCAAAACACAAGCACTCTGGGCAGCCATGTGGAGTGCAGAGTAGTGTGGAGCCGTGTAAAATCATGTAGACATTTTCATTCTTGTAAGGTACCTTTGCAGGAACTCAATCCTAAGTACTGATCTACTCCACTAGAAAGATTCCTAGAGGGCCAGGAAAAGAGCATGGTCCTTGTCTCTAAATGTGAAAAAAGAAAAATCCTAGTTTTCAGTTGGGAAGAGATAGCAACAAACTAAACAACAGAGTTTTCAAGGCCTAAAAGGGACTTCTCAAAGCATTTGAGTTTTGACATGACTTCATCCCACTTAATTCACTCACAGCATTGCTCAGTAATCAATACTTTTTTATATGTACCATTTACTATGTGTCAGATGTGCTGAAAATGCTTGATATGCATTGTATCATTTAATCCTCACAACACAAAAGGATGGGGTGAAGACAAAGCAATGTTCATTGTAGAAATTGGTTGAAAGAGAGGCAAATCTGAGCTGTTTGACTCCAAATATGTACTCCAAACCAGCATAAAGAATTACCTATTAGTCAAGCTGAAAGAGTAAGTTACAATGTCTTTTGTGTTTGTTACATATTGTCTCTAGTAATAAAAATGTTGGAGGTGACTTAAGGGAAGTTAAGATTAAAACTGCACTATTAAGTCAACAATCATTCAGGTATAATCAATACTGGATTATCTCACTGTGTCACAGAATCTATTAAGAGCAACCACAGTTACCATACACCTGACAGCCCTTTGGCCTTGGGTCAATGTCTAAACCAGTGGTTCCCAGGGTGGGGCATACACCCCACAAGGGGGCAATTTGATTTTTAAGGGAGGCAATTAGAGGATGAGTTATTAACATTGAAGTTTTTGCATTTCTTATGGTTCTAGGGGCCTCATATAAAGTATATAACTATATATTGTGACATATTTATGCATTTCATAATCTCTCTGTTGTTAGAGATTGGGAGTTATATGTTTTGAAACTTTATTTGCTATTTTTTCATATCATTTCATATTATTATTTTTTTAACAATTTCTTGGTGATTTATTCCTCAGTACTTCAATTGTCCTTTTGTTCTTTTATTTTTCTCTTTCATGGATGCCATGTTCTTTGGAAGCTTGTTTAGACCAAGTTAATGACCTTTTAGGTTTCCTCCACGTGAATAGGAGTTCACTTTTTGAATAATAAGAATTGCATGTCACAGGGGTAGGGGGGTCACCAGGATTTTAGAGATGCTTAGGTGAGGCATGTCCAAAAAAAGGTTGGGAAACACTGGTCTAAACAGAACTGTTGTTGCCCTGACCAAGACAACAAGTTTACACATATTTCAGGAAACACTGAAACTTCTTTTATGTTGTTCTGCTATATTTTGTACCTCTTACTTGAAGTAAATTGTGCCCTGCTCAACACATAGCTACAAAATAGACACAGCACAATATTCACACTGATAGTGTCATTACAGGATTTATTTTTCATTATAATAAAAATAAGCTTTAAGTCTAGTGCAGGATACAGAGAAATAAACAGACTTTTCTGTCTAGGACAATACATGCTATGCAAGGGGTAGAATAGAATGTTGCAGAAGCACATAGGAGACATATCTAACAAACTGGGAAGGAGGAGGATGGAAACATTAGAACACACTTCTTGGGGGAAGTGATTACTGGGTTGTAACCTGATGAGAGAATCCGAGTTACCCAGGTTGCAAAAGACAGAAACATGTTCTAGGATATTGGAACAGCATGATGGCGGGGGGGGGGGGGTGTCAGAGGTAAAGTACCTAATTAAAGGATATTTAGGAATTAAAAGGCATTCAGTAGTTAAAAATATGTCTACAGAAAAGACCTGCATGTGAATGTTTATAGCAGCTTTATTCATAATCACCAAAAACTAAAAGGAACCAAAATGTCCTTCAATAGGGAAAGAATAAACACACTGTGGTACAGTAACACACTGGTATATTATTTACTAATGAAGAGAAATGAACTATCAAGCCATGAAAAGAGGTGGAGGAACATTAAATGCATAACACCAAGTGTTAGAAGCCAATCTGAAAAGGCTACATGTGATCTAACTGTATGACCTGCTGGAAAAGACAAAACTATGGAGACAGCAAAAGATCAGAGTTTCAAAGGCTCATTGAGAGAGAGGGATGAATAGGAGGAGCACAGGGGTTTTTAGGTCAGTGAAATTATTCTGTATAATAATTTAATGGTGAATACAGGTCCTTATACATTTGTCAAAGCCCATAAAATGTACAACAAAAGAGTGAACCCTAATGTAAACTGTGGACTTTTATTAATGGTAATGTATCACTGTTGGCTCATCAATTGTAAAAATGTACCATACTAATGCAAAATGTTAATAATAGGGAAAACTGTGTGTTGGGGGTGGTGATTAGGGCTCTCCGCTAAATTTTTCCTGTAAACCTAAAACTGCTCTAAAAATTAATTCTATTATAAAAATGATCAAGGACCTTAGAGGAAGAATTGAGGAAAAGATAGTAAGAATGAAATAGGACAGAGAAATCAGTCAGAAATTAAGAACACAGTATCTAAAATGAAGAAGCACTAGAGGGAATCAACAGTGAGTTAGATGAGGCAGGTGATCAAGTCAGTGAAGACAAGATTACAGAAAATACCCAAGCAGAGCAAGAAAAAGAAAAAAGAAATTTTAAAAAATGAGGAAAGTCTAAGGGACCTCTGAGACAACATCAAAAGTAACAATTACTACACCATAGTGGTACCAGAAGAAGAGAGAGAGCAAGGGATACCTAATAGAAGAAATAATGGCTAAAAACATCCCTAACCTGGTGAAGGAAAAAGACACACAAGTCTAGGAAGTAGTAGAGAGTACCAAATAAGAGGAACCCAAACAGGCCTACACAAAGACACATCATAATTAAAATGGTAAAGATTAAAGATAAAGAGAGAATCTTAAGAGCAGCAAGAGAAAGACAGTTACCTACAAAAAAAATCAACACAAAAAACAAACAAAGAAAAACAAAACAAAACAAACAAACAAAAAACATAAGGCTGTCAGCTGATTTCTCAACAGAAACACTTCAGGCCAGAAAAGATTGGCATGAAATATTCAGTGATTGAAAGCAAGGACCTACTTTACACAGCAAGGCTATCATTTAAAATAGAAGGTGAAATAGAGCTCCTCAGACCGCCCCCCCCCAAAAAAAAAAAAAAAAAAAAAAAACACAGAAAAACAAAGCTAAAGGGAGTTCATTACTACCAAACTAATATTACAAAAAATGCTAAATGATGTTCTTTAAGAAGAAGAAAGGAAAAAATATATCAAGAAATCAATCATAAGAAAAATAAACTGAATGACACTAAAAGTCCTGGAAGGTAAATAGAATTACTAAAAAATTACTGAGATCATGGAAGAAATCAAAAGATACTTTCAGATAAGTGAAAATGAATACACACCTGAAAATCTATGGGATACAGCAAAATAGTTCTAAGAAGGAAATTCATATCAATACAGGCCTACCTCAAGAATCAAGAAAAAGCTCAAATAAACAATTTAATCTTATGCCTAAAAGAACTAGTAAAAGAACAAACTAAGCCTTAAGTAAGTAGAATAAAAGAAAGAATAAAGATTAAAGCTGAAATAAATGACATAGAGACTAAATGACAATGCATAAGATCAATGAAACCAAGAGCCAGTTCTTTAAAAAGATAAATAAGATTGACAAACCTTTAACCAGACTCATAAAGAAAAACAGAGAGAGGACCCAAATAAATAAAATCAGAAATGAAAGAGGTAACAACTGACATCACAAAAATATAAAGGATTATAAGGAAATATTACAAACAACTATATGCCAACAAATTGGATAATCTGGACAAAATGGAAGCATACAATCTTCCAAAACTAAATTAGAAAGATTCAGAAAATCTGAATAGACTGATTTTGACTAATAAAACTGAAGTGGTAATAAAAATTAAAAAAAAAAACTCCCAGCAAAAATATGTTCTAAATCAGATGGTTTCACAGGTGAATTTTACCAAACATTCAAAGAAGAACTAACACTTATCCTTCTCTATTCCAAAAAATTCAAGAGGAGGGAAGACTGCCAAGCTCAATTTATGAGGCCATTATTATCCTAATTCAAAACCAGATAAAGACACTAAAAAGAAATAAAATTACAGACCAATATCCCTAATGAACATAGATGCAAAAATCCTCAACAAAATATTAGTAAGCCAGATCCAGCAATACATTAAAAATATTATACATCCAGACCAAGTGGTATTTATCTGGGGATTCAAGGTTTGTACAATATCCACATATCAATAAGTGTGATATACCACATAAACAAAATGAAGGATAAAAAACAAATGATCATATCAATAGATGCAGAAAAAGCATTACATAAAATCTAGCACTCATTTGTGATAAAATCTCTTAGCAAAATGGGTATAGAGGGAACATAGTTCAATATAATAAAGACTATATATTACAAACCCACAGCCAACATCATATTCAATGGACAAAAATTGAAAGTGTTTCCCTTAAGATCAGGAATAAGACAGGCATGTCCACTTTCACCACTCTTATTCAAAATAGTACTGGTAGTCCTAGCCAAAGCTATCAGACAAAAAAGAGATATAAACTGCATCCAAATTGTAGAGCAAGAACTAAAACTGTCATTATTTGCAGGTGATATGACACTGTATGTAAAAAAACAAAAACAAAAACTAAGATTCCACAAAAAAATTACTAAAACCAATAAATGAATACAGTGAAGTAGCAGGACACAAAATTAATAATCAGAAATTGGAGGCAGTTTTATACATCAATAATAAACTATCAGAAAGAGAAACAGAAAATAATCCCATTTACAATTGCATCCAAATGATAATAAAAAGAAACCTAGGAATAAATTTAATCAAGGAGGTAAAAGACCTGTACTCAAAAAATTATAAGATACTGAAGAAACAAATTGAGGGAGATACAAATAAGTGGAAGCATATACTGTACTCATGGATAGAAAGAATTAATAACATTAAAATGTCCACATAGCCTTGGATGGTTTGGCTCAGGGTTGGAGCATCAGCCCATGGATTGAAGGGTCGTGGGTTCAATTTCCGGTCAAGGGCACCTACCTCCGTTGCAGGTTCCCCAGCCCTGGTAGGGTTGTATGCAGGAGGCAACCAATCAATGTTGTCTCACCAATTGATTTCTATCTCCCCTTCCTCCCTCCCTTCCATCTGTCTCTCCTCCCTTCCTTCCAGTCCCTCTAAGAGTTCAATGGGGGAAAATATCCTCTGGTGAGGATTTAAAAAAAAATGTCCATATGACTCAAAACAATTTATAGACACAGTGCTATTTTCAGCAAAATACTAATGGCGTATTTCACAGAACTAAAACAAGTACTACAAAATTTTAATGGAATTACAAAAGACCCCAAATAGCCAAAGCAGTCTTGAGAAAAAAGAACAAAGTTGGAAGAATCATGCTATCTGATATCAGACTATACTACAAGGTCACGTAATCAAAACAGCATGGTACTAACATAAAAAGAGACATATATATCAATGGAACAGAATAGAGAGCCCAGAAAATGAACCCATGTCTTTATAGTCAATTAATATCTGACAAGGGAGGCAAGAGCATACAATGGAGTAAAGACAGTGTCCTCAATAAATAGTGTTGGGAAAATTGGACAGATACATGCAAAAAAAGAAAAGAAAGAAAGAAAGAAAGAAAGAAAGAAAGAAAGAAAGAAAGAAAGAAAGAAAGAAAGAAAGAAAGAAAGAAAGAAAGAAAGAAAGAAACTAGACCACCAACTCACACCATACACAAGATTAAACTCAAAATGGATAAAGACCTAAATGTAAGTTGTAAAACCATAAAAATCCTAGAAAAAACCATAGGCAGCAAAATCTCAGACATCTCTTGTAGCAATATGTTTACTAACACATCTCCTAGGCCCTAGGGCAAAGGAAACTAAGGAGAAAATAGACAAATGGTATTACATCAAAAAAAAAAGCTTCTTCACAGCAAAAGCAACCATCAACAAAGTGAAAAGAGAGGCCACTGCGTGGGAGAACATATTTGCAAATGATACATCTGATAATGGGTTTATTTTCAAAATATATAAGTAACTCATACAACTTAACAAAAGGAAGACAAGCAATTCAATTAAAAAATGGGCCAAGGACCTACATAGACACTTCTCCAAAGTGGGCATATAGAAGGACAAGAGACATATGAGAAAGTGCTCAAAGTCACTAATCATGAGTGATGCAAATTAAAACAATAATGAGGTAATACCTCACACATGTCAGAATGGCTACCATCAATAGATGCCCTTTCAAAGAACAGCTCTGACTGCAGTGTGGAGGCATAATTACAAAGAGTAAAGATGAGAGAGAGGGAGGCTAGCTGCTCTTGCTGTCATTAGCGGGAGAGTCCAGTGATCTACACTATAATCATGGGAAGGACACAGTAAGGTGATGGACTAAAGAGGTTATTTAACCTGGAATAGATTATTTATTGGATGGTTGGATGTAGGGAGAGAGAGAAGATATTGAGCAGATTATAAAAATGCTAGTCAAAAACAATCATAACAATCATGTATAAGGTATGAGAAGCATGTTTGACAAAGAGGTTTCTGGAAAGAAAGGAAAAGTAGACATGTTGTTCACTAGGCCACCTGTCTTCCCTGTAACTGCCCACTCCATTAGTCATAGGACACCTTAGCAGCTATATGTGGGCCTGTGTTTAAGCTGTGGTCATCATCTGGTAATTATTCTTTTAGCTTTTCTATAAAATTTGAAGTGTTCTGCTAGACATCAACCAAGTATTGAACAGGTCTTATGCATTTAAAGATAAGAAAAAGTACTTAGAGCTTCCTCAGGGCATGTACTAGTATTTGGTCTAATGCTCCTAGCTTTGAAAAACTGTGGCCATCTGAGAAAATATTAGTATTCACATGTGAGGGAATTGTGGTTATTTATCTTTTAAAAATTACTTAAATTGATATCTGTTTAATTATAAACATAATATATATGCAAAGTAAGAAAAAAGTGGAAAATATAGAAAAACAAAACAAAGAAAATGCAAGTATTCATACATACTATTACTACCCAGAAATAAACAGTTGATATTTAGCTTTTCAGTATATTTTAATTTGAGGTCATAATGCACATATTAGATTTTGTGTGTGTTTTTTTTAATCTGAACAACTGAGTTTTTATGGTAGATAGAAACTACTGCCACAAAGAGACCCAAAAATATAGTCGTTCCATCAATTTCTTCTCTCTAGTGGGCAGATGCAGAGGTGGACTAGGGTCTTAGGCAGCTCTACTCCTATGGTTGCCCAAGGACCCAGGTCTATGCCACATCTTGTTCCACATCCCTGGGCCACTGCTCTAGTCCATGTGGTTGAAGCAGGCCAGCAACATCACATCACATTCTAGCCAAAGGGAAAGAGATACAGAGGAGATGGAAGGCAAGCAGCTTCCACTTTTAAGGATGTGCCCTGTTAGTGGGTTACTGCTTTTCTGTCCACTTGTCATTTGCTAACATTCAACCAGATGGCTATACTCAGTGATAAGGAAGACAGGGAAAAGTTGGTCACCCATTGCCCAGCCATATATCTTGCAAAAACCTAGCATGGGAGAGCTAAGGCAGTGCCTATTAGTTTAAAAATCCCCAGATCCAGACACCTCCAGCCCTACTGGAGAAGACTTGATGTCACCCAGAAATCTTGAATTTTGAGTTGGTATGGTAATAACTGGATGGTTCTTTAGGCTGTCCCCTTGGTGAAGGAGCATGTTCTGTGTAGATGGGGGGGGGGGGGGGGGGACAGATGAATAATTAGGGGACATGAGGGAAACGATGGCAACTGTTCCCAGGATCCATTTTCTCCTTTCATTAGTAACTAGTGAACACGGCCTGAGGTCCCCTGTCAAGCCCCACCAGGCAGGGGTGCGGTCTGAGGTCCCCCAGCCTGGTGCCAGGATGAGGGGCGTGGCCTGAAGTCCCCTGTCAAGCCCCACCTGGTCGGGGGAGCAGCCTGAGGTCCCCTAGCCCAGCACCAGGACAGGAAGCGCACCTTGAGGTCCCCCTTCAAGCCCCGCCGGGTGGGGGGCCACAGCCTGAGGTCCCCTGTCAAGCCCCACGGGGGTGGGGGAGGGTGTAGCTTCAGGTCCCTGCTGATTGCTTGTTAAGGCTCCTTATGGGAACTTGGCCTCAGCTGTGAGTGCAGCCATCTTTGTGATGGAGTGATGGTCAATTAGCATATCCCCTCTTTATTAGATAGGACTAGAGGCCCAATGCACAAAATTCGTGCACGGGGAGGGGGGGTGTCCCTCAGCCCAGCCTGCACCCTCTCTAATCTGGGACCCCTCGAGGGATGTCCAACTGCCTGTTTAGTCTGACATTCCTCTCACAATCCAGGACTGTGAGCTCCCAACCACTCACCTGCCTGCCTGTCTGATTGTCCCTAACCACTCCCCTGCCAGCCTGATCGATGCCTAACTGCTCCCCTGCCAGCCCAATTGCCCCTAACTGCCCTTCCCTGCCAGCCTGGTCCCCCCTAACTGCCCTCCCCTGCAGGCCTGGTTGCCCCCAAATGCCCTCCCCTGCAGGCCTGGTTGCCCCCAACTGCCCTTCCTTGCAGGTCTGGTCCCTCCCAACTGCCTTCCCCTGCTGGTCTGATCGCCCACAACTGCCCGCCCCTGCCGGCCATCTTGTGTTGGCCATCTTGTGTCCACATGGGACAGCCATCTTTGACCACATGGAGGCGGCCATCTTGTGTGTTGGAGTGATGGTCAATTTGCATATTACTATTTTATTAGATAGGATAAGCTCTGCGGACTGAAAGATCCCAAGTTCGATTCCGGTCAAGGGCACGTGCCCAGGTTGCAGGCTCGATCTCCAGTAGGGAGCGTGCAAGAGGCAGCTGATCAATAATTCTCTCATCATTGATGTTTCTCTCTCTCCTTCTCCTTTCCTCTCTGAAATCAATAAAAAAATATTAAAAATAAAACTAATAGGCATGTTTTTTTCTGGCATCTTCCCTATACTTACTGTTTAACAATGGAGTCAAACAGGATAGCTGCAGTAAAAACTCCCATTTGAAAAAAGGATGAGTAGGAAAGAATCATAGGGTCCTTAAGAATGATGAAATCTTACTGGGAAGGAACTGTAACAAGTCTCTGCCACAGCCAATGGAGAAATTCCTTGGTCTATAGACAGTAGTTCCCTCTGGGAGACAGTCCTTCATCACTGACCTCTCAGGAACTCTGCCAGTCCATTAACTTCTGTGCCCACAACAAAAGTGAGGGGAGGAGAGCTTGCCTTAATTGGGGGTGCATGACTCTCCTGGGGGTTGCTTTAGGGATCAGAAAATTACAACTTTTGCAGACCAGTTTTGTGGGTTCTTTGATCACATCATTGTTTCAAAATTCTTAGCAGTTTTCTAGACCCTTTGCTACCAATCATTTTCATGAACATGTAAAGATAGCCTAAGACCTTGTCTGCACAAATCTTCAATTTATGAACTCTCATTTGTTTTCCTGTCTCTGTAGTTTCTCTCTAATTCAATAGCAACTTTGAGGCCATTTGAAATAACAGGCTTGGGTGAGACAACAATTCACTTAATTCTATATTTGCCATTGGATTGGCTCCTACGGTTCCATTAACAGCTGGCCCCGGAGGAAGGCTCATAGACACAGAATCATCTCTTTTTGTTTATGGTTCTGAAGCAGTTCAATTTTTCAGCTCCATGAGGCCTGAATTACTAGAGTGCTAGTCGCTACTAGATTGTAGTCCTAAGCACAGGGGATCCCTCTCCAAGTCGTATCTCCTTCCATCTCTGCCAGCAAATTCTGACCAAACTTTGTCTCTCTCTTCATTGCTCCCTACTGAAAGCAGCAAGGAGCAGCCAACAGAAACCAACATTCTGATCTTGTCTGTTTCCCACAGAGGTCCAGGCCTGGTGAGCATGTAATCTGCCTTCAAAGTTATTACAGGGACCAGTTTTACCAAATGTTTTGCTATGGTTTGACAAAAGTCACCAGCTTTTCAACCTGAAATATCTGTTTCCTTGCTGTCTATCACACAATTATTAAAAGATCAATTTTAAACACAATTCATTTTAACACAATTGCTAAAAGATCGCACGGTTGTTAAAGTGACACAGTTTACGTTCTTGTTATCCCTGCAGGATACTGTTTCTAGTCGTAATTTATGTGTTTTTTTCTAATGATCAGACTACTGTTACAAAAGACCCCAAAATACACAATTGCAAAATAGATGGAGATTTTTATCCCAAAGTAAGGAGTTAGGAACATGAATGTTTCTCTGTTTCTGAGGTCACCTAGTGATCCAGGTCTCCTCTGTCTAGCTGCTCCTTCACCTGCTGGAATCCTGCTCTAGATACACAGCCTGGGCTTGCACACAAGCACCACATCTGCATTTCACATCTGTGAGTGGAGAAAGGTAGGGGTCAAGCAGTTCTTTTCTTTTTAAGGATGTGACTCTCAAGTTGCTCACATCATTTCTCTTCACAGAATTATGAGGCTGGTGGGAGACTATGGTCCTTAAGTAGGGCTGGGGTGTATTACTATATGCAAGATGCCTAAATACATGGTACTAGGGGGGCATTAGAGCTCTTCTTCACCCATGAATGATGAGTATTTTCCAATATCCTCAAATGAATTCACAAGCAAAACTTTTATGGCAATAGAATACTTTGTCATATCTCTCTATCACTGGACATTGTTTTCTACTTAGGTTATCCTATATAATAAAGAGGTGATATGCAAATTGATCCTCATGCCCTCACAAGATGGCTGCCTATGACCAGGCCAGCAGGGAGATTTGTGAGGGACGACCAAACAACTGAACAGCAGGCTGTGTAGGGCGACCAGGCCAGTGGGGGAGGGGGGTCAGTTGGGGGTGACCAGGCCAGCAGGGGGGAGCAGTTAGGGGCAACCAGGCTAGCTGGGGGAGGTGCAGTTGGGGGAAATTAGGCTGGCAGGGGGGGGCAGTGAGGGTGACTAGGCTGGTGGGGGGGGCAGTTGGGGGAGACCAGGCTGGCAGGGAGGGGGGGCAGTAAAGGGCAACCAGGCCAGCAGAGGGAGGCAGTTGGAGGTGACCCAGCTGGCAGGGGGGGGACAGTAAGGGGTGATCAGGCCGGCAGGGGGGGCAGTTAGGGGTGACCAGGCTGGCAGGGGGGGGGCAGTTAGGGGCAATCAGGCCAGCATGCAGAGGCAGTGAGGGGTGACCAGGCAGGCAGGCAAGTGAGCAATTAGGAGCCAGCATTCCAGGATTGTGAGAGGGATGTCCGACTGCCAGTTCAGGCCCAATTCCCAGGATCAGGCCTATACTGGCAGTTGGACATCCCCCAAGGGGTTCCGGATTGGAGAGGGTGCAGGCTGGGCTGAGGGGACCCCTGGCAGGGGGGGCAGTAAGGGGTGATCAGACCGGCAGGGGGGGCAGTTAGGGGTGACCAGGCTGGCGGGGGGGGGCCACAAATTTAGTGCACAAATTTAGTGCACCTCCCCGCCCTGTGCACAAATTTAGTGCACCAGGCCTCTAGTAGTATATAATTCTGTATTTTTTTATTTATCTGTATTGTTGAAGTATTACAGATGTTCCTTTTTTCCATTGACCTCCCTACACCCTGCACCCACTCACCCCCAGGACTTCACCACACTATTTATTATCTGTGTCCATGGTTCTGCATATAAATTTTTTAGTTAATCTTGCCCCACCCACTCCCCTACCTCCAACTTCCCTCTGAGATTACTCAGTCTGTTGCATGCTTCTATGTCTCTGGATCTATCTTGTTCATCAGTTTATTTTGTTCATTAGATTCCACAGATGAGTGAGATCATGTGATACTTGTCTTTCTCTGACTGGCTTATTTCACTTAGCATAATACTCTGCAGGTCCCTCCATACTGTCTCAACAGATAAGAGATCCTTCTTTTTTACAACAGCATAGTATTCCATGGTGTAGAAGTAACACAGCTTTTTTATTCATTCATCTATTGATGGGCACTTGGGCTATTTCCAGATCATCTTTATTTAGCAATGATTTGAGAGATGTACTTAGAAATGGAAATGTTATGCATGAACACTTAAAATGATTGACTAATTGCCTTCTAGAAAGATTGCATCCATTTGTAATTCCAGCTGCAATATATAAATCTGCCTCCCCACATAATCTCCAATACTTAATTGTTTTATATTTTAAAAATACTGAACCAGGGGCATGGAATAGACTTATAATTGTCAGAGTGGAAGGGGGTGGAGGGACTGGATTTAAAAAGGTGAAAGGATTAGCCAAAGACCATATGCATAGCCCATGGACAAAGACAATAGTGTGGTGATGGCCAGGGGATGGGTGGAAATAGGCAAAGGGAAGAAAATGGGGGACATCTGTAATAGTGTCAAAAAATAAAAATAAATATATTCTTGCCTTTAGAAGTATTTGTACTGTAAGAAATAAAATCATCAACAACAAATATTTACTGACTTCCTATAACAATACTTTCTCTAAAAGACCTAGGTAAATAGAATGATTTTTTAAAGAGTTTTATATATTTTATTGAAATGTTTGGAAAGGCAAGAAGAATCAGGTTAAAGCACCTTAAACAAATTTTAAACTGTATTTGTTTGTGTGTAAAACTCATTTTTTTAATGTATAGAATAAATATAATATCATTGGGAAAAGTTGAGAGTAAAAAACAGAAAAATATAAATAAAATTAGTATCACACCTAATTATATCAAAATAGAAAATTACCTTTTATCATTTTACTGTATATCTACCTTTTCTTCTTCCTAAGTATTTATATTTACATTTATATTATTTACAAACTTGTTTTATTGATGTATCATGTTATATATCATGTTACGTTATTTTTTCACTTAAAAACATATTTACATATTTTCCCATCCTGTATAATAAAAATGTAATATGCAAATGATCGTTACGCCATGAAGCGTAATGACCAACCATGTAACGACCGGATCATGGATCAGCAGGAGGGTGGGGCAGCGAGCTACAAGTGGGTGGCTCAGAGCTACAGGAGGGGGCAAGGCAGCAAGCTATGAGGTGGGGCAGGGAGGCAGAGGGAGCTACAGGGGGGCTGGGGGGAGCTACAGGAGGTCGGCAGGGAGCTACTGGCTATAAGCGGGTGGCAGAGAACTACAGGAGGAGGGCAGGGCAGCAAGTTATGAGGAGGGACAGGAGGGAGTGGCGGAGGGAGCTACAGGGGGACGTGGGGGGTGCGGAGGGAGCTACAGGAGGGTGGGGCAGTGGGAAGAGAGCTACTGGAGGGTGGCAGCAAGCTACTGGTGAGCCACTGGCACACGGATTTGTGTGCAGGGTTATTAGTAATATTATAAATTCTTCAAAAATATAATTTTTAATATTATATGGCTATAACATAACAGAAGCTAAGATTTATTAAACATATTAAAATAGCAACAATTGAATTAAATCCTTTGAAAACATTATGAGATCAATAATATTATAACTCTCACAGTGGAACACTTCATTATTGTACCTAATTTTTCCCCCCTGCCTCCCTACAGAATAATGGTTCTCAACCAGGAATCATTTTTCCCACACAAGACATTTCACAATATCTGGAGACATTTTCATTGTCACAATTGTTGAGGTGCTACAGACATCTTGTACATAGAGGCCAGGGATGCTGCTAAACACCCAATAAGTCATAGGACAGCTCCCAACAAGAAAGAATAATCTGCCCAAACGGTCACTAGTGCCAAGGTTGAGAATCTCTGTGTTAAAGTCATAACCTTTATTGTGTGATTTTTGCCACTCCTTGACTTGAGTCCTTGACTTGAGGCATGGTCAAGGTGACTTGCTTTAGCCAATGGAATAAGTTAGAAATTACTATGTGACATTCTCTTATGCATTTTCACGCTTCCCTCTTGTGGTTCTTCTATCACAAGGCAAAGAAAATGCTCATTGTCCCACCAGACCCAAGAGGAGGATGCAAGACGTGAAGCAGGACCACCCAGCAGACACACGACCTGTAGTGAGAAGCAGCGGTGCCAGCCATGCGCAGCCGCCATCAGGCCAATGTCAGCCTCTGCACACGTGGCAGTAGATAATTAATGATTGTTGTTTTAAGCCACTGAGTTTTGGGGGCGTTTTTGTTGTTGTTGTTGTTGTTGTTGTTTTGGCAGTAGCTAATTAATGGATTAGATGAGAAAACAAATTTGCTTCAGGTCACAAAATTAATAAGTCAAAGAGCTGATCTCATTTTTTTAAAACTTTTTTTAAAGA
Source organism: Eptesicus fuscus (assembly GCF_027574615.1). Lineage (NCBI taxonomy): Eukaryota > Metazoa > Chordata > Mammalia > Chiroptera > Vespertilionidae > Eptesicus > Eptesicus fuscus. The sequence goes on from NC_072480.1 coordinate 20,625,208, forward strand.
ATGGTTTATTGATTTTTCAAGAGAGAGGAAGGGAGAAGGAGAGAAAAACATTTATGAGAAAGCTCCACATTGACAGGCTGCCTCCTGCACGCCCCCTATGAAGATGGAGCCCACAACACAGACATGTGCCCTTGAACGGGAATCAAACCAGCAACCTCCTGGTGCACTGGATGACACCCAACCAACTGAGCCACACCAGCCAAAACAGAGCTTGTTTTCAAACTCAGAACTGCTGACTCTAATATCATCTTTTGTGTAATCATTCTTCTGTTGGATAACTAAGTTATTTTCTGTATTTTGCAATTTTGGTAAACACCTTTTTACCTATATATTTGCCTCCTATTTTCTAGGATAGTTTATCTGTCAAAGGATATGGACCTTTTAAGAAATTTAATGCATTTTGGTTGTATAATTTTTAAAAGAATCATCCAAATAATTATATTAATTTTAAAATTCTAATAATCGTTTCATGTTATATACAGGTATCAAATCATCATGTACATCTTAAGCTATGATTTTTTTACATCTATATACTACCTAATAAAATAGTAATATGCAAATTGACCGCACCTTCGCCACGCCCACCAGCCAATCAGGGCGAGTATGCAAATTACCCAACAAAGATGGTGGTTAATTTGCATATGCTGAGGGAGGGAGGAGTGAAGACTGAAGACAACTTAGAAGGAAGAGGGAGGAAAATCGGAAAGCAAGGTGGCTGCCAGAGGGAAAGCCCAGGCGGGGCGGAGCGGGGCGGAGCAGGGTGGAGCAGGGCAGGCGGCAGCAGCGTGCGGGTGCAGTTGCGGCAGCCGAAACTGTGGCGGCAGCGGCAGCGCATGCGGCCGCTTGCAGGATTCTTCCTGCAAATGGGCTACTAGTACTAGTATATAAAAGCCTAAGTGACTGGCCAATGGCCAGTAGCTGTGATGCGTACTGACCCACAGGGGGCAGACACTCAATGCAGGAGCAGAAACCACAGGCATGGAAACATGGAACAGACTGATGAATCTCAGAGGGAAGGGGGGAGGGCAGGAAGAGATTAAACAAAGACCTTATATGCATACTAGAGGCCCAGTGCACGGATTTGTGCACCAGTGGGGTCCCTCGGCCTGGCCTGTGGGGACTGGGCCGAAACCAGCTCTCCAACATCCCCCGAGGGGTCCCGGATTGTGAGAAGGCGCAGGCCAGGCCAAGGGACCCCACTGGTGCAGGAATCTGTGCTCTGGGCCTCTAAGTATAATATAATATATCAATAAAGCTGTGGAAAAATAAAGTAAAATGAACCCCAATTCTATTAATTAATTAAGAACTTAATAAGTCCCATAACCAACATTATAATTTTAGATAAAATATACAATGCATAACATATGTAGTCTTAGATAATTTTTATAAAGTTTAAACTGTATGAGGAACGCTTCTATTACAGATGGCTGTGGAATTCGAAACAAGGCTCAACATGCCTGTACTTTTAGGTTATATATTGACTGCACCTGTAGTGAGATGTAAGTTGATTCTCCTATCTTGAAGAATGCAACCCACTTCTATAGAACTTACCCTCATTTTTGATGAGCCATTCTTAACAAGGCACTCCCTGCAGGTAGAAGTTAGCAGCAATTGTGTGGCAGCAGACCAGTTAAGGACCGAGCGTGATGTCTTGTAGAGGGCCTGTGTCCAATAAAATGCATGTCTAACAGTGACACGTGAGTAATGTAACTTGGCCATTGTAAGCCTCTGTTTAAAATATAGACAGATGTGAATAGTTCCCTAAAGCCAGCATGTGACTCTCTTAGCATTTAGGGTTTATTAGCATTTGCTTTCACTTATCATAATCACTCCAGCCCTAGGACATCAGGGTCAAACCCCTTCTCCCAATAGGTGATGGGCAACAAAAGCCATCTGGTCTCCCTATAAAGGTGTGCAGAACAGGCTGAACAGCTGAGTCTGAGGCAAGGAACCTAAGAAGCGCTCCATCCAACACTGGGACTTTGTGCTATGAAACCAGGCTCTGATGTTGCCTTTAGAAGACTCCACAGGCTGAAACCATCCCACCTCTCCCACCAAGCCAGCCTTGCCTCGCAGCAGAGTACCCAAGTCTGCTGCTGCCCAGAGCAGGGCGGGACCTGTACCCAGAGGGGCCCCATGCTTGGGTTTAAGGCTCTGCCAGCACCAACTTAAGTTACTGGTAATTTATCTTTTAATTAATTTGTTTTACAACTTATAGGACAATGGAGCATGGGCTAGAGGCTTGGAGTGTCAGGTCACCTGTGGTCCCACCTGCCACTAAAACCCCTTCCTCTCTCCCCACCTCAAAGTGAGACCAGTGCAACCCCCACCCTGATGGTGATGAGTCTGGAGGGTTGGGAGGGAGAAGAAGCCCACTTTCTGCTCTTGGCCTCTCCCCGAGCAGGTACAGGGAATGGGAAGAAGGAGATTAACTTTCCCCAAGGTCATTTTGTCCTTGGCCCCCATGTGGGAGGCTCCTGTCACCACATGCATTCTTGCCTCACACACGCCACATTATTTACTAATTTAGTATCATCAGTGGCCAGGGGGGTGCTTTCTGAATGTTGTCTCCCTCTGGCTGGCTGCTGCCACCTCTTCCTGTCTGTCCCAGCAGTGAGGGGCATGTCTGTTTACTCATTCTCTACCCCTCCAGCTCCACAATCACCCATTTACCGTATTAATATCTACATTTTAGTAATGAGAGAGGTTAGAAGACTTGTTCAGAGTAACAGAGCTAACAAATGGCAGAGCCTAGACCTGAACCAGAACTTGTAACCAAATCCAAATCCTAAACCCAAGCCTCTTCCCACTGCAACATCTCTGAGGTCCTTCATTAGGGTACCTCATAAATTAGGGTACCCGGTTCCAATCTAAGCACAATGGCTGCATTTCATTCTCATTACTTTCCTTTGCCAAATATTTAGGCGGGAAATGAATAGAAAATGAAAGACAGAATACACCTGGTTCCACTGTATTATACATAATAGAGAGCTGAGTAGTGGCCTCTGGAATGCAGCTGCCTGGGTTTGAACTCAGGCTATGCCACATGATGTGTTCCCTTGGCCAAGTTGCTGAACCTCTCTTGCCTCAGTTTCCCATCTATAAGGTGAGGATAATAATAGAAAGGGAGGAAAGAGAGAATACTTTGAAAAGTGGATTTGGGGAAGAAAAAGCAAAATGAAAAAATAAGAGGCTGATCATCTGACTTCTGCATTCAGGTTCAGTGTGGTGTGGCAACAGGAACATTCTCTAAAATGTAGGAGCCAAAGATAGTGTGGAGAAGGGGGATCTTGAACAGTGACATCCAGGTTCAGAAACAACAGAAAACTAAAGAGAACAGGATAGTTTTGTGAGATGAGAAAAGAGATCGAATTTGGGGTATCCGGAGAAGCTTAAGAAAACTAACTTGTAGAACACTGAAGGCTATGTTTAATTCATTTTTTAAATACCCATAGCACTTGGGACATGCCTGGCGCAGAAGAGATTCTCTGTAAAACATTTGCAAAATGAAGAGCATCTGTTCCATGGAGAGGAAATGTTGCTTATGCTCTTCAGGCTGGCTATTGAAGAGCTACCTGGGCCAGCTAGACACCCTCCAGGTACTACCTTTCAGGTATTCTCTTTACCTTCAGTTTTAATTTGTACTCTTGGCCAGAGATAAGACTTGAGAGGGAGATGAAGAGCCCTGGGATTTATAGTAGGAAAGCATATTGACCAGCTCTCTTCATTCCTATTTCCTCCTTTCCTCCCTCCCTCCTTCCCTCTCTACCTGTCTTCCTGCCTCTTCCTTCTTTCCTTCCTTCCTTCCTTCCTTCCTTCCTTCCTTCCTTCCTTCCTTCCTTCCTTCTTTCCTTCCTTTCTTCTCTCCTTCAATATTCCTTGGACAGCCTCTGCCCAAAGGTGAATCTCTGAACTACTAAGGATAACAAATAGGTAAATAAATAATTACCATTCAACCTTTAAGCACCAAACCAAAGTGCCCAGAAAAATGACTGACTGACCGATGGCTTTGAGAATAAAGAAAACTTCATGCAGAAGGTGATGTTTGAGCTCCTCAAGAATGAAAAACAGATATGAGGCAGAGAAGGGGGAGAGACTGCCCAGAGCAATCACAAAGGTTTGAAAGTGTGTGTATGGTCAATGAGGCAACAGGTGGTATTTTGGTGTGACTGAGCCCAGGGGACAGAGATTATAGGACTAAAACTTGCAGAAAGAGGTTGATGTCAGTAGATGTTTTGCACTTAATCAGTTGGCATTGAGAAATGATATAGGCTTTGGGACAATGAGTTATATGGCTGTTATCGTATTTTAGGAAATTATCTTGCAGAGCACTATGAAGGAGGATTAGGAGCAATGCAGGAGGCTTGAGCAGGAAGTGCTGACTAGAGTTTGGCCACATCAATTTGTTGACACGAAACCCAGTGTTATTCAGCCGGGAACATGTTTCTCAGTCATCTTAATCACCAATTTCTACCATCATTGAGCCAGTTGTACAATCAATCCAAAACAGTTGTTAAGTCATCTAGAAACATAAAATGGTTATTGATCTCATGTTTTGAGCAGCCACACAAGTTTGGAAGAACATGCCTAGAATAGGCTTCAGGCCACAAAGAACTAATGTTAAAAGAATAGAGAGTTTTTATTGATGATCTTCAGTGTGTTGGCCAAATCAGAAAATTTAAGGGGGATTTCAAATTTCAGAAAAATGTGTGCATGCTGGAAATCCAGCCCCAAAGCATTACTTATAAGCAAAGTAAGCATGACAGGAAAGGTTCAGGTGAAGGTCACATGGCTATAAGTGGATTAGTGGGCTTTTGCTGCAGAAAAATCTTCCAGTTTGTGTTCTGTACACAAAAGTAGTATAAAAGTCCTTACCAATACCAATTTCTTAAGACAAGCATATAGTTTCCTCTGCTCTCACTTGACTTCTGACAAGAAACCAATATGTGGGAATTGCAAAACTTATTCTCTTCACCACTGGGAGCCCCTCAAAGGACCTGGGCCAGTTGTTGCATATTATTGTTGAACAACCTTACAGGGTGGCAACTCATCAAGTCCAAGGGAAGAGGGAGCCCTTCTGTATCTGTCAGGATAGGTTTGGTTATGCTGTGCCAACAAACAATTTGAAAAACAAGGGTTGATATCTTGCTCATGCTAGGTCTACAATGTGGGAGGCGCTGCTCCACAGACTCAAGATATTGGGAGTTATGCCATATGGAATGCTACTGATTTTGATAGTGAAGGAAAGAGACCTCCAGGCGGCTTTGCACTGGGAATTAAATGTTCCTGTCTACATGTGTCACATGTCACTTAGCCTACAACCTATGGTCTAGAACTAGTGATATGACTCCTCTATCCAGTCACAAGGAAATAAATATACATAATCTGTTCAGATGATGTAAAGGAGAAGAGAACTGAATGTTAATGAAGACCAGCAGTTGCTACCACACTTCCAAAAGCAAAATTAGGATTCTACTGAGCTGAGCCCCTGGGGAAAACTTCTCACTGTGTCTCCATGAAAAGAAACAGATCATGGAGGGGCTGGTTCCCAGAGGCCTCAGGTGTGATAGCTCCATTTTGTGACTTGCCTGTTTCAGAACTCACTCTCAGTTTCCAGAGGAGCACACATCTCCCACCAAGAATTGGGGGCAAGTTGTATCATTGAAGTCCAGATGATACCATTCTGTAGAAAATATTTCCGTTGGCTCTACATTGCACTGTTAAGTAGGGTGGAGAAATATTCCCTGGTGTGACAAGGAAGAACTAGGAAAACATGGTGAAATCCACTCTTGGTCCTCATTCTTATACTCTATTCCCCACCCCTCCTTCACTACTCTACCTTTATTGGAGTTCCTTCCCTCTCTTCAACTGCCCAAAGTGTCTATAATTTCAACTTTCTTCTCATCTTTCCCAATTAAGTTCTACTCTCCGCTCCTTCTCTCTTCAATCCCTTACCTGCTTAACTCCTACCCCAATTTTAAGACTGTCTTAGCTTTCATCTCCTGGAAGCCCTCTCTGAACTTCTCTGGGTGGACACTGTGCCTCTCCTCTCTGTTCCCAAAGCCCCAGGGGCATATTCCTATTATAACACTTTTTACCTTACATGGAATTTTGCCGTCTCTTCTCTAAGTTCCTAAAAGTCAGGAATTCAGTCATTCATTCTTTTATTCCCACTGCCTGTCTGGCACTACTAGATGCTGAATAAATGGAGGTGTAAATCACTACTAAGCTTCTTGGCTCAGGGTGGTGCCTGCCGACATTCTGCAGAGTTCAATCATTCTCCTTTCCTCCAGGTAAAAAATCCAAACACTCCAACAGTTGTGAGTTGCAGACCTAAGGAGGCTGTGGCATTCCTGATAACTGACTATTTATCTCACACATAGAACAAGCACTGGGCAGCAAGTAGGCATCTGAACCAAGAAGGCAGTTTCTCTCGAGAGGTTGGAAGCTTTCCGAGCTTTCCAAAGATTTATTCTCATCATGGTCCCATGTTCTGGTATCAGTCCATCATATGGTAATGAGGGTGAGGGAAAGAGGAATAAGAAAGGAAGCGGAGAGCCTGTGGTCACTGTCAAAGGGATCTTAGACCACAATGGAATCACATGAGTTCAACCTAAACAGATAAAAAGGAAGGTTCCAGGTCTCAGGATAATTGACCTGCCCCATTTGAGGCATGCAGCTGGAAGAGCAAAACCAACCCACCTCAATTACTATGTCACCCAACTAATGGAACAGCAGCTGCCCCCCACTGAGCATTTAATCATTCTCCTACTTGTCAAAGCTTCCATGTTTGTCTGGTTGGTTGGCTTTTACCAGTTAAGGCAGACACCATTAAGTTATGTATAAATCAGCAACAGGCCAATTTGCTGTTCCCAGAAGACCCCCAAGTGGACTATTTGAAATAAGAGGGACATGAAGAAAAGAAGTTAACTCTGCTCTTCAAAATGGGACATTGCAACTGTTGTGAGAATGAGTACGTCTCTTACTCCATTGTGAGAAAGGAAGTCTTGCAAATTGCACAGCTGGTAATATGTTTCTCTTCTTCATAAAGGATTTATACTATGTAAGCCTAACATTTAAGTTTGTTTTGGGGAGGTGTGTGTGTGTGTGTGTGTGTGTGTGTGTGTGTGTGTGTGTGTTTCTTAGCAGTTATTCACTGAACAAGTAGTTAACTAAAAAAGGTTGTTTGCAACTCCCACTGTGAAGAGATCTTGAATGAGACTGGACTTGGACCCAAACTATTCTGAAGGATCTTGATGGCCAAAGACCAACTAAGACCTGTCTTGATAGTGATATTACTCCTTTATCCAGTCACAAGGAAATAAAGACCTGTCTTGATGGCATCTACCAAAGTTGGACAGATGCACTAGTTGTGAGCGTGATACTAGGATGAAAGGTTTCCTGACAGGTGGGTATTTCATATAGAGAGACTAGACTAAGGAGACACTGACACTAAGACATTCATGGTATAGAAATAGACCTTGGAATTTAAGATCTTCATGAGAGGAACTTTAAAAAGAGCTTAACTCCTGCTTTTTGCCTTGACGTATGGCATATTAGTTAAGATAATGATGCCAGCCACAGTAACGCCAAAATATCAGTGATTTAGCACAATGTAAGTTTACTTCTCACCCACATAGCAGGTGTACCTGACAAACAGATGGTTTTGCTCCACTTGAAGACTCAGAGACCCAGACTCCCTCCACCTTATGAGTCTGCTATTGCTTAGACACTTGGAGTCATCTTACTGTCAGCCAGAGGTATCCTTCTTAATCACTTGGCTTAAGGTGACATTTCATTCTGCTCTCATGCCATTACTGAGAACTGTCATGTGGCTCCATGACATGGGGATTAGGAAATAGATCACTAGCTGGGCAGACACGTCCCAGCAACAACCTCAGGAAGGGGAAACACTTCTGGTGAACAGTTAAAAGTTACCATATTTTCCGGCGTTTAAGACGACTGGGCGTATAGAAGACTTTCCTGGGTTAAAAAGTTGTCTTATATGCCGGAAAATACGGTGGGTGTCTCTTAAAATTGGGTCAGTTGGAGAAACTTCTTAGAATTCATTCACTCAAAGCTCTCAAACTTTCAAATGACTTGGTAGAAATATTCAAGAGTATCCAAACACAAGATATGTCTTCAAAATTCATATTGGTCCCAAAACATTGAGATTCTGTGTTAGACATAGAGAATTGAGGATATAGCAACTTTTCCTACACTTTAAATATTCATATTGTTGATAGCCTACACTGGATTTCAGAATGGACCCTTGACCCAATCCCTGGGCAATCAGAAGTAGGAAGTTATTACGTGGGATGCTCTGGGAAAGGTTTCCATGCTCCTTAGAATGTGTTATGAAGAGATAGTCCCTTTCTTCTTCTGAACATTGTTGCATTTGGATTTGATGCTCAGAACTGCTGTGACTATTTGGTTAACACCAAGAGGGTGAAGCCAACACACAAAGAACAAGTCAGAGAGAACAATAAGAATACTGCAAAAGCCTTAGCATATTATACCAAACTCTCAATTTCTTATTATTCAAGAAAAAATTCCTAATATATTTATTGTATAAGCCACTTTGAGTTTAGGTTGTCTGTTACAGCTAAAAACATTCTAAATTACACTACCTAAATAAACATGAACACAACACACACACGCATACTCATCCCAAAATAAAATCTCTTCTCTAACCAACCCTTGCTGTCTGAAATTCTTCCTCTTTAGTGAGCCATTTTTTAATTGGGAAATGTTCTTTCTGTTAGAACACACATATCTCTTTGTCTTTTAATTTTTCTGAAATTTGATTTAAATTTTATTCAATATTGTATTGCATACTTACCAAGTGCTAGATACTCTAGCCTGTGAGAATTTTAGATTAAGGGAAAGAACCAATAGACAGGGGTGGACTTTAAGGAACTGGGATTTTTAATGATGCAGAAGATTTACCTAGGCCATCATCTTTTTGGACTGACCTCATTTTCACCACAAGGCTCAGCACAGGCTCGCTGAGAGAGGAAGGTTGTAGACCTGCTCAGTGGAGAGGGAGAAGATGATGGGTTTGGCTCTAAGACTCCAAATGATTGCTATTTCAAGAACATTTTTACTTTGTCTGCAGGAAAGAGAAAGTGATTCATTGCTACCATAATTGAAGTGTACTCCCTTTTCTCTTTCCCCTTTCTCTTCTCTTTTAGAAAAGAAAAAAAAAAAGGAAGAGATAAGCTCAGTCTATAAAATGTGAAAACAGAGTTAAATAGGGGAAAAACCACTTGAAATGTCAAATAAAAGTAGAATTAATTTGAAGAACTGTCAACATAGAGACCAGGGCATGAATTGACCCTACTGACCCCTAAAATCTTCCCCAGAAATGATTGCTGGTTTGGGAGATGGCACCTAAGAGGGTATGAATGAGCTGGCATGGAAAAGCAGAATCAAGCTGCTGGATGTTGGGCAGGTCCAATTGTGCCACTGCTCTCACTGACTTCAAGAATAATACTGAGACCAAAAAAATGGCGGCGGAATAGACAAACTTGTCCGGAGCCTTGTCCCAGAGCAGAAAGAAAGAACAGCTGAGGGTCGCACGAGGAGTGTTTGTTGGTGAGTTAAGGGACAGCTATACTCCAGGAGAAGGTGGGGGACTGCTGGATGGGGTTCCCCTGACCGGGCAGCTCCCACTGCTGCTGGGTTCCCTCCCAGAGCCACCGGCTCGGACGCAGAGACTGCACCATCTTGAAGGGGAAAGTGGATGTTATTAGAAGCCTGAAAATCTACAACTGCGGCACCCACCAAACAGCTGCGAACTCCAGAACACTGGTCCCCAATTGGCGCAAACATGCGGATTCAGAGGAGCTCTACACTCCACTACAGAAAGGAGAGAGAGAACTACGTTACCAGACATCTGGAGAAGAGAAACCATGGGGAGACAAAGAAAAAGCCAGCATATGAAAGAAAAGCAGATATCACCAGAAAAGGAAGTAAACGAAATGGAGGCAAGCACCCTTTCAGAGAAAGAACTCAGAGAAATGGTCATAAGGTGGCTGAAAAGAATGGAAGACAAATTCAACAATATGAGTAAGAACCAGGAGGAAATGAAGAAGAACCAAGAAGAAATGAAAAATGACATCACTGCTGTAAAGAACTCAATAGAAAGCATCAAGAGTAGACTAGAAGAAGCAGAGGACTGCATCAGTGAGCTAGAAGACAAGGTGGGGAAAAAATACCCAAGTAGAGCAGCTTCTAGAAAAAAAAAAATTAAAAAGCAGGAGAGCCTAAGGGAACTTTGGGACAACATGAAACAAAACAATATCCACATAATAGGGGTTCCAGAAGGAGAGGAAACTGAGCAAGGAATAGAAAACCTGTTTAAAGAAATAATGACAGAAAACTTCCCTGATATAGGGAAGAAAAAACCCCACACAAATCCAAGAAGCTCACGGAGTCCCAAGCAAAATTAACCCCAAAAGACCGATGCCAAAGCACATTATAATTAAATTGACAAACACCAACGACAAAGTAAGAATCTTAAAAGCGGCCAGAGAGAGACAGACAGTTACATACAAAGGAACCCCCATCAGACTAGCAACTGATTTCTCAACAGAAACTCATCAGGCCAGAAGGGAATGAAATGAAATATACAAAGTCATGCAAAGGAAGGGTCTCAATCCAAGAATACTGTACCCAGCAAGGCTATCAATCAAAATTGAAGGTGAAATCAGGAACTTCACAGACAAAAAAGGACTAAGGGAATTTATTACCACCAAACCAGCAATGCAAGAAATGCTAAAGGGTCTGCTGTAAAAAAAAGAAATAGGAAGCGAAGAAGGAACACAGAGATAAAGAATAAAAATGGTGACAAATAAGTACCTATCAATAATAACTTTAAATGTAAATGGATTAAATGCCCCAATCAAAAGACATAGGGTAACAGATTGGATAAAAAAAACAAGACCCATATATCTGCTGTCTACAAAAAACCCACCTCAGAAAAAAAAGATGCACATAGACTGAGGGTGAAGGGATGGAAAAAAGGTTTTTCAGGCGAATGGAAATGAAAAAAAAGCGGGGGTAGCAATACTTATATCTGACAAATTAGATCTCAAAGTGAAGGACATAACAAGAGATAAGGAAGGCCACTTCATAATACTAAAGGGAGCAATCCAACAAGAAGAAATAACTCTGGTAAACATATATGCACCCAATACAGGAGCACCAAAATACATAAAAAAAACTCCTGGAGGATATCAAGGGAGAGATTGACAGCAATATAATTATAGTAGGAGACTTTAATACCCCACTATCACCATTGGACAAATCCTCTAAACAAAAAATCAGCAAAGAAACATCAATCCTAAATGACTCACTGGACCAGATGGAATTAATTGACATCTTCAGAACATTTCACCCCAAAGCCACAGAATATACATTCTTCTCAAGTGCACATGGGTCATTTTCAAAGATAGACCATATGTTGGGTCATAGGCAAAGTCTCTTCAAATTCAAGAAGATAGAAATCATATCAAGCATCTTCTCAGATCACAGTGGCATAAAACTGGAAATCAACTACAATAAAAACAATCCAAAAAAATCAAACACATGGAGACTAAACAGCATGCTATTAAACAATGACTGGGTTACCAGAGAGATCAAGGAAGAAATAAAAAACATCATGGCAACAAATGACAATGAAAACACAACAATCCAAAATCTATGGGACACAGTAAAAGCAGTGTTGAGAGGGAAGTTCATAGCTCTACAAGCCTACTGCAAAAAACAAGAAACAATGGTAATAAATTACCTAACCCTACAACTCAAAGAGTTAGACAGAGATCAACAAGAAAAGCCCAGTGTAGGCAGAAGGAAGGAAATAATAAAGATCAGAGCGGAGATAAATGACATAGAGACCAAAGAAACAATACAAAAGATCAACAAAACCAAGAGCTGGTTCTTTGAAAGGATAAACAAGATTGATGAACCTCTAGCCAGGCTCACCAAGAAGCAAAGAGAGAGGACCCAAATAAACAAAATCAGAAATGAAAGAGGTGAAATAACAACAGACCCCACAGAAATACAAAGGATTGTTAAAAAATACTATGAACAACTCTATTCCAACAAACTGGACAACTCGGAGGAAATGGACATATTCCTAGAAAAATATAACCTTCCAAAACTCAATCAGGAAGAATCTAAACATCTCAATAGGCCAATAACTATGGAAGAAATTGAAGCAGTCATCAAAAAGCTTCCAGCAAACAAAAGCCCTGGGGCCAGATGGCTTCACAGGGGAGTTTTACCAAACATTCAAGGAAGAACTAAAACCTATCCTCCTCAGAAAATTCCAGAAAATTCAAGAGGAAGGAACACTTCCAAGCTCCTTCTATGAAGTGAGCATCATCCTAATACAAAAACCAGACAACACAATGAAAGAGAATAACAGACCAATACCCCTCATGAACATAGATGACAAAATCCACAACAAAATTCTAGCAAATCAGATCCAGCAGTACATCAGAAAGATCATACACCATGACCAAGTAGGATTTATCCCAGGGATGCAAGGATGGTACAATATCCACAAATCAATAAACGTGATATATCACATAAACAAATTGAGAGATAAAAACCACATAGTCATATCAATTGATGCAGAAAAAGCATTTGACAAAACCCAACATCCTTTCTTGATAAAAACTCTCTACAAGGTGGGAATAGAAGGATCATACCTCAACATAAAAACGCTATATATGATGAACCCACAGCTAACATCATACTCAATGGGCAAAAACTAAAACCATTTCCCCTAAGAACAGGAACAAGACAGTGATGCCCACTCTCACCACTCCTGTTCAACATAGTACTGGAAGTATTAGCCATTGCAATTTGACAAGAAGAAGAAATAAAAGGAATCCAAATTAGAAAAGAAGAAGTAAAGCTGTCTTTATTTACTGATGACATGATATTGTACATAAAAAACCCGAAAGACTCCATCAAAACACTAATAGACTTAATAAATGAATTCAGCAATGCAGCAGAATACAAAATTAACGCCAAGAAATCTATGACATTTCTATACACCAATAGAGAACTTACAGAAAGAGAGACTAAAAAAAGCAATCCCATTTACCATCGCACCAAAACAAATTAAGATATCTAGGAATAAACTTAACTAAGGAGGTAAAAGACCTAATGCAGAAAACTACAGGACACTGAGAAAAGAGATAGAGGAAGACGTAAACAGTTGGGAGAACATACCATGTTCATGGATTGGTAGAATCAACATCATTAAAATGTCCATACTACCCAAAGCAATCTATAGATTCAATGCACTCCCCATTAAAATACCAACATCATATTTCACAGACCTAGAAAGAACTCTCCAAAAATTCATCTGGAATAAAAAAAGACCCCGAATAGCCACAGCAATCCTGAAAAAGAAGAATAAAGTAGGTGGAATCTCAATACCAAATTTCAAGCTGTATTATAAAGCCACTCTTCTCAAAACAGCCTGGTACTGGCACAAGAACAGACATACAGACCAATGGAATAGAATAGAGAATCCAGATATTGACCCAAACCACTATGCTCAATTAATATTTGACAAAGGAGGCATGAACATACAATGGATTCAAGACAGTCTCTTCAACAAATGGTGTTGGGAAAATTGGACAGATACATGCAAAAACTGAAACTAGACCACCAACTTACACCATACACAAAAATAAACTCAAAATGGATACAGGACTTGAACATAAGACGGGAAACCATAAAAATACTAGAGGAATCCACAGGCAGCAAAATCTCAGACATATGCTGAAAGAACTTCTTCACTGACACTGCCCCTAGGGCAATGGAAGCTAAAGAGGAAATAAACAAATGGGACTTCATCAAAATAAAAAAGCTTTTTCACAGCAAAAGAAACCATCAACAAAACAACAAGAAAGCCCAATGTATGGTAGAACATATTTGCAAATGTTATCACTGATAAAGGTTTAATCTCCAACATCTACAGGCAACTTATACAACTTAATAAAAGAAAGATAAATGATCCAATAAAAAAATGGGCAACGGACCTAAATAGAATCTTTTCAAAAGAAGACAGAAGGAAGGCCAAGAGACACATGAAACCATCCTCAAAGTCACTAATTATCCGAGAGATGCAAATCAAAACCGACAATGCGGTACCATCTCACACCTGTCAGAATGGCTATCATCAACAAATCAACAAACGACAAGTGTTGGCAAGGATGCAGAGAAAAAGGAACCCTCATGCAATGCTGGTGGGAATGCAGACTGGTGTAGCCACTGTGGAAAACAGTATGGAGTTTCCTCAAAAAACTAAAAATGGAACTCCCATTTGACCCAGTGATTTCACTTCTAGGAATATATCCTAAGAAACTAGAAACACCAATCAGAAAGGATATATGCACCCCTATGTTCATAGCAGCACAATTTACAATATCTAAGATTTGGAAACAGCCTAGATGCCCGTCAGCAGATGACTGGATCAGAAAACTATGGTACATCTACACAATGGAATACTATGCTGCCATAAAAAATAAGGAATTCTTACCATTTGCAGCAACCTGGATGGAACTGAAGAGCATTATGCTGAGTGAAATAAGCCAGTCAATGAAAGAAAAATACTACATGATCTCACTCATTTGTGGATAATAAAGAACATTATAAACTGATGAACAAAAAGATAGATACAGAGGCAGTAAAGCATCAAACAGACTGTCAACTTACAGCCGGAAGGTTAGGGAGCGGTGGGGAAGATAAGAGGTCAACCGAAGGACTTGTATGCATGCATATAAGCATAACCAATGGACACAAAACACTGGGGGATGAGGGCATGTATGGGAGTGGAGGGAAAAAATCTACCCTACAGTTAAAAAAAAAAAAGAATAACAATACTATTCAATCCATGTTACACCTTTGTGACATGTTTTCACATTTACTGGTATTATTTTACTTAAATCCTCAACAACACAAGATAAGTGATATGGTTTTATTATTTCAATTTTATGAATAAAAAGTGGAGTTAGAAGAAATTAAGTGTTGTATACAAAATTATGAAACAATTATTGATGAGACAAGACTAGATCTCTGATCTCTCAACATCAAATTCGCTTATCTTTCTGGTCTGTTCCTTGCCATGGGATTCTGTGTAAAGGCACTACACCTGAGAAGCCCAGAATGCCAAAATGGCCCCTTTGGCTTCATTGGCCCTCCCACTACTCACCCAAATCTGTGTAACCCCAGCAAAAATTGGGGCAAAAATTTAAGGGGCCCTTACAAGCCACACAACAAAAGCTGGGCTGTGGATGCTCACAATTGACAGAGGACACAGGTGAATTCATCAATCATGTGTTCATTAAGCACATATCAAGTTTTTCTCTGCCCCCATCACCAGCTCAGCACCTTTGGGAACACAAGAGAAGTACGGAGAACACTCATACTGAAGCAGCCCACACTCCTTGGAAAGCAAGACCTTGACTTAGGAAACAACTGAAAGGTGGCAGAAGACAAGAGATAACGAAGTCTTACATTGCGTGGTTAAAACACAAAGGACAGTAGGAGTTCACAAGGCAAAGGTGATTGATGGACTCATGGGTTGGTGGGGCTTACACAGGATTTGAAGGCCATGTGAAAAGTGGGAAACATTTCAGATAGAAGGAACCACATCAGTCACATTGCCTGCAACAGCAGGAGTGAGGAAGAAGGAAGCCTTGAATTCTTACATTCCAATCTCAAATACACACACACACACACACACACACACACACACCACTTCAGATGTCATTTAATATTTATGACTCTATAAAATGGGTTAGTGACAGTCACTGCATAGAATTATAGTGAGGGTTAAATGAGATTATGGATAAAAACAGCCCAGCAGAATGTTCAATCCTGGAAAATTCTCAACCCTTTTCAGCTGAACCTGAAAAGAAAAGAAGCATGTCTTGCTATTGCCTAATCCACAAATTCTAACCATGGGAGGAATGGTGTCGAGTGTCTCTGGCAATAGAAGTTATTTCTTAATCATTGATCCAAGCAAAGAAAAATGCATGGAAATGCATTAATAGTCTATTGATAATTTTTGACAATTTTATGTAATATAGCCCTTAAGCCCTTTTCACTGAGGAGAAGAGAAATTCTCTTTTGTAGAAAGACTGATGACTGCAGGGCTATGTTTTACAGAGCCAAACTGGGTGGGCTGAAGAGGTAGATGCCTGGGGCACTTGAAATGAAAGATGGGAATGAAGAGAATATTAATTTCTCTCTGTAATGGGAAGAAATTCATTTTTTGCCCCTCAGGCCATCCATAAGGGTCAGAATCTTAAGCATTTTCCTGTAACAAAAAGGAACTATGCAGGGGGATTCTGATGAACTTCAAGAATCCTTTTTCCTGAATGGGATATGCAAGTTTGCATCAGATTGGACCAGCTCTGAACTGTTCAGGGCATCCAAAAGGAGACTTACTGCTGCCACCCGCAACCCCCTTCTCTGCCCTTTTATATGCATCACTCTCCTCTTAAAAAGATCTTGAACAGGTATTTTAAAATACTAATTTATAGCAGACTAAATTGCTCTACCCGCCCTAACTGGTTTGGCTCAGTGGATAGAGCATCAGCCTGCAGACTGAATGGTCCCAGGTTCAATTCTGGTCAAGGTCACATGCCTGGGGTTGGGGGCTCGATCCCCAGTAGGGGGCGTGCAAGAGGCAGCTAATCAATGGTTCTCTCTCATCATTGATGTTTCTATCTCTCCCTCTTCCTTCCTTTCTGAAATCAATAACATATATTTTTAAAAATTGCTCTCTCCTTCTTAGTTCAGCATCTGCATTCTGGTAGACCCAGGGCAAGAATACCTCTTCCCTTTCTGAGACACCAATGACCACAGGAATCTCTTGTTAAGTATCCAATAAAAATAAGTTAAAGGCTATAGACATTAATATTAAGAGTGCACAACAAATTCCAAATGACTTGACTGTAACAAACATGATTTAAAAGGCTTTCTAACCACGTTTGCTTTTACTGATAGAAAAATCAGAACTCTTGCCATGGTATTGGGCCAGTAGATATTTCTACAGACATTGCAGCTTGCAGGGTTCGATTTCTATGGGCCAATATCTCAGGCTTAAATAAGAATTCTTGGGTTTTAAACACTAAATATCTGTTTTAAAAGAAAGACTTTATTACCAAATCCTTATTATATTGCAAACAAAAATGTTCAGCTGACTGAGTTCCTTTCAACAATCCAGTAAACACACGCATACACCTTATTTAATAGCTATGCCACAGGATACTATCTTTACCCAAGCAGCTTGCATGCTAAGGGGATATTTCAATGAACTTGTCTTTGTCTGTCAAGCTTACTCCCTTGTTGAATGCAGAAAACAAGGTGAACAAGTTGTCAAGCCATCTTTAAAAAATTAACTGAGCCTTTGGATTTGTTTAAAGTGTTCAAGAAAACATTCTCCTTCTTTGAAACTGTCCTTTTTTATCTTGTCCTGGATAAATGAAAAATCAGTGTTAGGAGGGAATATTGGGTGTGAAGCCTGGTTCCTACAAGGTTTTTCAGCCCCGAATTTTGTACACATTCTAAGTCAAAGGCTGTAAACAGTGAAGGGCAGCACCCTGGGGAGAAGTCACTTCTTCCCAGAACAACAGCTGGCTCCTCACTCCTGCAGGGTATTTCTGCAGCCTCAGGGGTATTTTAATTCAGAAGCATTCAGGCCTTGCATCATGGGCCCTAAATTAATTTACCATGCAAAGCTGCAGTGTTATCTCTCTATTGAAAAGATCAGTTTTAATGCTCTTTATTATTGAATTCAATGGCAGCAACAAGAGTCCGGAAATTTTTTAAAAGAAAATATCCATAATCCCATTTCCCTAACACAGCAACATTCTCATATTGTCTACCCCTCTGGGGTCCGTCTCCAGGCACTCACAGTTTTAGAAAGTGGCAGATCCCAGGGGTTTGCATCATTCAGTACCCCATTTGTTCATTGTTTTCCCAGTCTCAGCCTCTTCTCAGTGGCTTCCCTGTTCTTCCCTGGAAGCCATTGTCCCACAAAGAAAGATATCGGGGTGACTGGCCCCATTTAACAGTTGGGATTCAGAAATGGCCACTTGGAGGCTACCCTAGTATAGTAGATTGAATGGCAGCTCCAAAAAGATATGTCCACATCTTAACCCCTAGGGTCTGTGGATGTGACCCTGTTTAGGAAATGGGTCATTGCAGCTCTAACTGAAGATCTTAGAATTGGATCCTCCTGGGTTATCCAGGTGGGTCCTAAATCTAATGACAAGTGTCCTTAGAAGAAATAGAAACTTTGTGGAAGAGAAGACACAGGGAAAAGAGGAGTTGGCCACAGATATAGGCAGAGAGTGGCATGAAGCTGCCACAGGGAGCTCTGAAAGCCGCCAGAAGCTGGAAGAGGCAAGGAGGTTTCTCTGGAGAGCCCCCAGAGTTAGTGTGGCCCTGCAGATGGCTTGATTTCAGATTTCTGGCTTCAGAACTCTGAGAGAATAAAGTTTTTATTGTTGTTTTAAGCCACCAAGTTTGTGACAATTTGTTACAGCAGCTCCAGGACAGGAGGTCCTTCCATTGTTTCAGGGACAGAATTGCATGGTAGCTTCCCAATGCCACCCCACAGGAGAGCTGGCAGCAGCTCCATCCCATTCCTCCCATCTGGCCCATTCTGCCCGGGAATCATAGGCACTTGGGGTTCCTTCCCACCCTGGGCTTCCCCATGTCTTGGCAGGGGCCACCCCCCGTACCCCCAAGTAGCCGGTCTCTGACGCATTTCTGTGGATCCTGCCAGTCTTCTCCCAGAGCCGAATCCTTCTTGAGCCCTTAGACAAACTACACTCAGAATGACATTGAGTCTTAGCACCAAGGGGTGCATCTATTACATTCCTGTGGGCCTGACTCTCCTCATCTCTCCTGAACTATTGACCTGAGCCTGAACTTGGATGGGACTTGCCTTTTGGATGATGGGCCACCTGTGTTGGCACTTTTGTGGAAGAGAAGGGGATGGGAGGTGCTGCTCCTGTCTCTGGTGTCCGTCTGATGCTCTGTGAGTGTCTTTTCACCCGCCATCACATGTAGTGTCTCTGAACCTTGAGATTTAGGAAAACTCCTCTAGACACACCCCTCTCCTATTTCATGACTTATTTCCTGATTTAGGTATTTTAGATAAGTCTTGTTTATTATTTGTGTCTCCTTAGAGTTGAGTATGAACTTTTCTTCTTTTATTTAGTGGCCAACATCAGGGCCAAGACACCCTGGTGTGTGTTGGGTGGGTTGGGGGTGGTGGCAGGGAGACCTTGAGGGAAGGAGGGTATAAAAGCATGCATAACAGCCTTGTCCTAATCCCAGCATAATCTCATGAAAATACACAGCCAACACAAACACATCACAATTATTCAAATCCAAATATGATTTAATTCATATTTCAATGAAAATAAGTCCTTACTTGGTTAGGTGAGTATAAGCAAAGTACAGCACATTGCTAAACTTCTATTGTGGCATTAATTTCATTCTAGTTTAGTGTGTCTAAACTAGATCAGACACACCAAACTAGATATTTGTAGATATTTATTTATTCTTGGACTCTAAGTTACTTGATATCTATACTGGGTTGAATAGTGTTGTCCAATACTCCATGTCTACCCAGAACCTGCGACCTAATATGGAAATGGGATCTTTGCTAGTGTAATCAAGGTAAGATGAAGTCTTACCAGACTAGGGTAGACCCTAATCTAATGACTGTTGTTTTTATGAAGAGAGGAAGGTTTGGAGACACACAGATGCACAGGGAAGGAGGCCCATGTGAAGACACAGGGGAAACGGCCACATGACCACAGAGTGGAGTTTGACTGGTGCAGCTACAAGCTGAGGAACACCCAGGATTGCCAGCAGCCACCAGAAGCAGGAAGAGGGAAGAAGGATTCTTCCCTACAGCCTTCAGAGGACGTGTGATCACATGACACCTTGATTTCAGATTTCTGGCCTCCAGAACTGTGAGATAATAAATTTCTGTTGTTTTAAGCCACGCATTTTGTGGTAATTGTTAGGCAGCCCTAGGAAATTAATACAGTATCTATCGTGGTATCTGCCACAAGGCAGAGCACAGTGCATTGCTCAATACAGGCCCTGCACAGTGACTAGAGAGAAAGAGATCAAAGGGCATGCTTGAACCTTAGGACTGAGGATGTAGCAAATGGGAAGGAAGGGTAATAATGGTGGCTCCTATTTGCTGAGCCTCTCCCATGAGCCAATCAATCCTCACAACTCTTCAACACAACAGGGTGACTCCTGCGTCACAAGGCCAGAAAGTAAAATCCAAGTGATGGCCACCTGCCCAAAGTTACACACAGAGGACCTTAGAGTCCAACCCTGTCCATAGACACCCAAATCTATGGTCATTCTTCCAAAGATGTTCATGTGTACTAAGGAACTTTCATTCCACCAATCTGAGATTGTGGAGATGAGGCTTTTGAGAAAATGAAGCTTTTACAGAATCCATATGAAGAGGGAGAAAATGGTTTTTGCCCAAGATAGTGACATTCCACGATTTTAGATCCCTGATACGTAAACTTGAAATATTTATTTATTTTTAAGAGTACTTACTATTTCTAAAACCAGCTCTGATCCCCACTTAGCTCTGGGTGCTACTAATGGAGCAAGTAACTTCTAGTTTATTTCTTGGCCAACAGGAAAGAACAACTCATTGAATTTTTAAAACAAAATATTCCATTTTTTGTTTTGCTTTGTTTTGTTTCTCACATATAAGTGAATCATATGGTTTTTATCCTTCACTGTCTAATTTATCTCACTTAGCACAATACCTTCAAGGTCCGTCCATGTATGGTGATAGATGGTTACTAGACTTAATATGGAGACCACTTTATAAAGAACATAAATGTTGACTAACTATGGTGTGTATCTAAAGCTAATGTAATATTGTATGTCAACTGTACTTTAATTTTTTTAAATGATTATATAAGATTTTTCTCAGATGTTGCAATATAAACAATATGATAACTAGTCCACATCTGATAAAATCAAAGAAATTGTCACCACAAAAGCTAGAGTACTGGTCAAGATGCAATAAAACAAGCTCCTGTTAAGAAAATCAGTCAACATGGGACTACATCAAAATAAAAAGCTTTTTTACGGCAAAAGAAACCATCAACAAAATAACAAGAAAGCCCACTGCATGGGAAAACATATTTGCAAATGCTATCACTGATAAAGGTTTAATCTCCAACATCTACAGGCAGCTTATGCAACTTAATAAGAAGAAGATAAATGATCCAATAAAAAAATGGGCAACAGACCTAAACAGAATATTTTCAAAAGAAGACAGAAGAAAGGCCAAGAGACACATGAAAACATGTTCAAAGTCACTTATTATCCGAGAGATGCAAATCAAAACAACAATGAGGTACCATCTCACACCTGTCAGAATGGCTATCATCAACAAATCAACAAACAACAAGTGTTGGCGAGGATGCGGAGAAAAAGGAACCCTCGTGCACTGCTGGTGGGAATGCAGACTGGTGTAGCCACTGTGGAGAACAGTATGGAGTTTCCTCAAAAAACTGAAAATGGAACTCCCATTTGACCCAGTAATCCCACTCCTGGGAATATATCCAAAGAAACTAGAAACACCAATCAGAAAGGATATATGCACCACTATGTACATAGCAGCACAATTTACAATATCTAAGATTTGGAAACAGCCTAGGTGCCCATCAGCAGATGACTGGATCGGAAAACTGTGGTACATCTACACAATGGAATACTATGCTGCCATAAAAAAGAAGGAATTCTCATCATTTGCAGCAACCTGGATGGAATTGGAGAACATTATGCTAAGTGAAATAAGCCAGTCAATGAAAGAACAATACCACATGATCTCACTCATTTAGGGATAGTAAAGAACATTATAAAGTGGTGAACAAAAAGATAGATACAGAGACAGTAAAGCATCAAACAGACTTTCAAATTACAGGGGGAAAGTTTGGGAAAGGCGGGGGAGTTTTGAAATCAAACGAAGGACTTGTATGCATGCATATAAGCATAAACAATGGACGCAAAACTCTGGGGGGGGAGGGCATGTGTGGGTGTGGGGTGGGGGGGTAATAGTAAGATATGTACACATATAATACCTCAATAAAAATATTAAAAAAAAAAAGAAAATCAGTCAACAAAGGAGAGGGGAGGGGAGGGGAGATAATTACAAAGTAGAATTTTTTAAATTATAAGAATAGAAGAGTAGAAGTGTCATAAAAGTGTTATTAACCAAAAAGATAGATTTCTGTTTTATAGCTAAAATCTAATACTCAAGGTGTACAAATATTTTATTGTAAAAAGTGACACAAGGCTAAATCATAATAATGTGAATCAATAACTAATTAGCATTTATAAATGCAGCTACTGGGGAAACATATTTCAATTTCCTAGCCAGGAAGCTAAAGAATTGATCAGCAAAGCCAAGAGTGAAGTGAGGACATGCTTGGTGTGTCCAGAATGCCTCCACAGGCTAAACATGGAACTGAAAGTTGAAACAGAGTTGTATCCCCAAAATGTACAAGTAGAACCCTATGTCACTATCTCAAACTGAGTCAATAATTGGACACGGAGAAAGGGTGAGGCTTGAGGTGCTCTGATTCCCACCTACGTCACTGGGGAAATAGCTCATCTTCTCTGGATATTTTTCTAGGGTGGCCTGATGGAGATGAACAACACAGCAGAAAGCAGAAGAAAAGGGGCAGGAGGAAGGGAAGCAACCTTAAACCAAGACTCAGCCAAAGGGTTATGCAACACTGAAGCCATATTTTGGATCAATCTACCTTAGATTTACTAATAGTTTTAAGACAATAGGTATATTTTGGTCAATGATTGAGTCCCTCCATCAAAGCTCTGCTGTTTAAAATTTCTAAGTTCTTCTTTGTAACATCTGCTATTTCTTTTCTCCTTCCATCTTATCATGACCATCAAGAAACATTATCCGCAAATATCCAAGTGCCTTAAATGATGGCTTCCTGTGCCTCCCCAAGCTGCTCATTTTCTTGTATCTCTCTCATTTTGGTAACTAGCTTTGGTTGAAGAACTCACCCACATACATTTCCATGAGGATGAGGATCAATTTACAGCTAATCCTTCCTCCCTGAGGGAAGGTACAATATGTTCAGGGGTTCCTCCAGGTCAAACAGTTGTTCTGCTGCAAGGCATTATGAACTTGTGCAAAGCTCCATTTTTCCTCAGGAGCATAGCATAAGAGTTTCTTTTTTAAGCGAAGAAGCCTCTGCTCTCTATCTGGCTACATTCTTGCATACAGATACCTTGTAAGTTATTTTTCAAATTCCAAGGTTCTTTAATTTAATTGAACCTCTTCCTAATTTTTAATTGAATCTGCATTTCTCTGTAACCTTTGGAAAGATAGAAGCCACGTTACCCTATTAGAGAGGACAAGATCACAGATATAAAAGAGAAGCACAAAATCACAGGCAGATTTCCTTATAAATTTATTTTTGTACCCAAAAAATTAACATTCAAAGGCAATGTTTTTATTGTACAGTATAAAATAACTTTCACTCAATTAAAAAAGGGTTTCTTTTGCTGATAAGCCACTGATACATTTTCCATTTAAAATAAAAACAACATTTACAATTTGCAGCACTTGTAGAAAAAAAACCTGTTCAATAATTATATAAATACTCTTGACAGATTCCAGTCTCCCATTATGTATCCTTTTTGGTGATGTCAGCTTTCTAAAGTCAATTAGCTTCTAAATTTGAAAGGCACCTCGTGGCCAACGTTCTGCTTATTATTCAAGGCATCCATTTTAATTTTTTTTTTTTTTGCACAGACTTGACAAGTCTGAAAAATCTATTAAGTTAAAAAGAATGAAGAAATATAATACAGTTGATATTAACAAACAATATTTTTCCCTTAGCTGCAATTTTTCCCCAGCTGATTTACAAAGTGCACCAGTTAAATATGTCTGTACATTTAAAACATTAAATATGTCAACAGTAAGACATTTTTAAATATTTTGAATCAAATACTATAGCACAAATATAATTTACAATACTTTGCACAGAAAACATTACATCTGAAATATAACTTTAGATATTATATAAAAATACATATATTTTCTCTCCTCGTTAGAAAAAAAAGTATTTATTTGCAGGTTCCAGCATGATGTAACAATTCAAAAGAACGTAACCCTTTAGATGATCATCCTTTTGCAATTAGATAACACCCTCTCTGCTTCCGCTGCAGAGTGGCACATAAAAAAGGGCTATATCTAGAGAATTAACCCCGCCTGTGGCCAAAATGCAGTTTTCCATAAAGGCAACCATAATTGCTCTAATCTGGTTTAATTCTAGGAATTCATTACAAAATTTAAAACCATTGTGTAAGAAAGCCTTCAGACTGTAATACACCTTGAGTCTAACATCTCCCTTTGGCTATAAATACACATGCTCTCTACAGAGTCAAAAGCTGGATAGAGTCTTCTTATACCACGTAGGTCATACCTCTTAGTAGTCTCACACACCTATGTACATCTTTCTTGGCTTGTTTAAAAGATAAGTTCCCAAACATCCTAGGAAATACACAATATGCTCCACAAAATGGGGGTCAATCTATATCTCGAACTTTAAAAGCCCCAAAGTACGTTGCATCTTGATCTGGATCCAGTAGTGAAGGGTTGGATACTTCGATGCTTATTTCCTCACCAGACCGTAATTTAAAAAATCCTCCAACATTTATTGAGTAAAAATGGAATTCAGAATTCCCTGACCAGTATTTGGTGCTTCCTCCTTTCATCAGGGTATGAGAACTTGGGATTTTGATACTGGTTTTAGTGACATAGACCATCAGCTGAAGATACTCCGTATCGAGGTCTCCCGAAGTTTCGTGATGGCGAAAGCAAATGTTGGCGTACAGGTAATAAAAGCCATCTTGGTTGACTATTAGTTTTCCATTGCTGAAAGTCATGTTGGAGATCTTGGCCCAACCTCGGTCATGGTACCAAGAGGACAGACTCACTTTGTGGGAACCTGAGGAGGGAAGAGGCACGTGATTTAAAATTCACCCCTTCAATGACAAGGACATCCTCACAATTCTATGAGGTTAATAAAAAAAAAAAAATACATGGCATAACAGTCATTGTTCCAACAGGAGAACAACTTTTCAGAATTGATCTTCTGAAAGTGGAGAAATTCATTAAGATGTACTTGGTGCTCTCTGCTAGGCACCTGAGAGGGTACAAAGACAAAAACTCATTTTTCCTTCCCTCAGAGTTAAGTATAGTATGTGTTCAAGAAGCAAGTCATGAACCTTGACAGGAGAGGTGCAGCTAATTGCTATTGAAATACAAAAGAAGGAGAAATGGTCCCCCAGAGGGATCAAGAGTGACTTTGAACCTGAGGACATAAAGGAGAAATAGGATGCAACCAACAGAAGCAGAAAGTCATTCAAGGTTGAAGGAAGAGAATGAGCTAAAGGCAGTAGAGAGGAAGCCTGAAATAAGCATACATAACTTCCATACTTCACAGGATTCTGTCTTCACTTTTAACTCATAGGAAATGGTATGTAGAAGGAGATGAAAGTTAGGGTTACAGTAACTTTGACTAAAAGGTCAAACTCCTAAAACTCTATTATCACCACCAATTTCCCCCTCCTCCAACAGTCCAAATACCTCCCAGTCTCACATAATTGAAAAGTTGCTCCCAGAGAAGTTCACAAAAGAACTATTCCTGGCATTGCACTCCCCAGCTTCACAACTTCACAGGATCCTTTGTTTATTTTGTGGCTTTAATTTATTTTTATTTTTTATGAAATTTATTGGGGTGACATTGGTGACATAGGATCCTTTGTGACCAAAGTATCACAAAACCTCCTGATAGACCAGAATTCTTTTTTAGTCCCTTCTCCCCCTGAAATGTGGTGACAGCTATCCCCATGCTACTGTTCTGGAGCAGTAAAAGTTTCTAAAGAATCTTCTAAATCAGCAGTGTGTCCAATGCTTTTAACATTTTAGGGATTTAGTGTGTCTTATTAGGTCTGTAGAAATTGTCAATACCTCTATGATAAACCCAGTTAATCTATCATTTGTGCTTATGTGGACACCTATTATTCAAGTAGATATCAACTAGTGGGGGGAAAGTTGTTATGCTGTGGAAAATCCAAAAGTACGTTTTTCCTCCAGAAACCTCGTACTAGTAAATACTTGTGCTAAATGAGGACTATCATCTGTTAAGATTTCAACAAGGCAAAACAGAGCTGAGGAGTCTAAGATCAGGGTTGGGATTAGCCTCTACAGCCAAGGAAGCGAAGGAGAAGTCCACTGCTGCCTGCCACCCACAAAAACATCAGGCCATGGTGGGCCTTAGGCTTAACGTAGATTCCACAGATCCATCAGAGCTGACAACCCTCTGGTTACAGTGACTCCTTGGGAGATTCTTGCAGAATCATAAATCCATACTGGCTATCTTCCCAGACTAGTCTGAATCCTGTGGAGCCTTGAGCACCTGCAAAGCCACAAAAAGGAGAATTCTCTACTATTTCTGTAGGACCACTAGGCCACTTGGAATATGGTCTGGAGACCTCAATAGTATTCAGTTCCAAAAACCAGCCAGGTGGTGGAGCAAACGGGGAGGATAGAGGGGGTGCACAGAGGCCAAGCTACAGTGAGGCAACTCATCTTTAGGCCTATGGAGTAAAAGCCAATGGTCCCAATCCTTCTGTCCAGGGACGATATATTTACTGAAGTCCACATTTCATCCACAGGAGGGCGTTAGAACAAGCCTTACAAGACCTTAAAGGCACAGCTACCTCCAGGACCCACCACAGCACAAGTCCCTTTTCATTGGAGGTCCTGCCTCAGGTCATCCTAGGTTAAAACATCCCAGATGTAAAAATCAATCCACAGTCCCAAGTGAGTCAAGATAAGCCTACAAGACTATTCATCACATCCTCATAAATACTAGCAAGTAATTCCACCAGACTGCTAGAGAGCTACACGACCCATTGACAAAGCTACCAAAATTCAAGACGTTTCCCATCTCAAATTATTGTGTTTCCTTCCTCCTTATGCTACTCCTGAATTCAATACTTATACAATCAATTATTTGTCTTACAGTTTATCTCCTATGATTGCTGTTAGAGAGGAGCAGAATGACAAAGGTGAAGTCTACCCTCTCAATGGGATAGAGCAGCTGGTGTTAAACCAAAGGCTCAGAGATATGGCTTGGGAAGGCAAAGAAGGAATATGAATCAGAGAGGGGAGAACACAGGACCCTTGACTACATACCACTCCCACTATTAGCTAACATCAGGTAGGAGGTGTGTCATTTCCTACAAAGCATATCTCTGTTTTTATCCACTTATTCATCCATTCGCTGATCAATTTAGTTGGTCAATCATTCAATAAATGACCATTGTGCTTTTTACGGGCAGTCCCTCTGTCCACAATTGAGATTATATAAAGCAGTGTACCCTCAAGGCACTAACCACACAAGTAGTGGAGAAAATGAGAAATGGGCATACACAACAAAAAAAAAATATGACGTTTTCATTTCTGCATGTCACATAGCACATGGTTGAAGTTCAGTTAAAGCAACTGAAAGTGAAAGCTCAGAAATCAGTGGCAGCAGGAGAGCTCAGCCCAGTGAGGAAACGAGGAGCCAGAGGACAGGAGGACCTGGATCAAATACAGGTGGGCTGAGGAAAGGGGGGTACTGTCCGTGAGGAAAACTGTCCGAGCAGCGGACGGAATACACACAGTGTACTGAGGGGAAAGGACTCCTGAACAGACAACAGTGGGAAACAGGATGAGATTACGCTGTGATCAGGGTGAAGGCCTCTCCTGGCAGATCGGGGTTTCCATCCCTAATGAAGCATGCTGATGGCCTCTTATCCCAGCTCCCTCCCCCAGTCTCTCTAGTCACTGCTGTTAGATGTCGGAGAAGAGATAGCTGCAAATATTTAGCCCAAGGATCCCCCTAAAGAAAGCCACATACTCTGGCCTCACAAAATCCTTCCCAATGTATTTCATTCAAGAAACTTTGCCAGCCCGGCCGGGTGTGGCTGGGTGGTTGAGCGTTGACCCAGGAACCACGAGGTCACGGGTTCGATTCCCGGTCAGGTCATATACCCGGGTTTCGAGCTCGATCCCCAGTGTGGGGAATGCAGGAAGCAGCCAATCAATGACTCTCTCTCATTATTGATGTTTCTACCTCTCTCTCCTCTCCCTTCCTCTCTGAAATCAATAAAAAAATATTTTAAAAAAAGCTTTGCCAATGCATAAGCTAGCAGTCAATATAAAGCAGGTTCTGATTTTTCTTATGTGTAAATAGGTATGAAGCAGAGGCCCAAAATGAACTTGCAAAATTAAAGCCACCTTCCTAGTACTGACCCAAACTGGGAAATAGATGGACTCAAGGGCTTGTTGGCCCAGCCAGAGGAGCAAATTCTATTTTCTTAAACAGAAGCATACACTAATTCATGCCACTCAGTCTCAAATTTAATAGCCATTGGAAAGGAACCAGAAATTTTGCCTTGTTTTTTGGCAATGATTTGACTTTAGGTGCCTGGAGAGAGAGCTTTGAAACTGCAGCATGCTTGCTCTTGGCAAACAGACTCTGGCACAGTTTAATGCAATATTTTTTCACATGCCCTTTGAAATGAACTGAAGAGATAAATGCAGAGTACATCCAGAGCACACACAGCTGATACATCAAGTATTAATTTGATTGCCTTTGCTAACATGCAAAATAGTTTTACACTCAGAAAGTCGGTGTAGCTACACCGTAAGGCACACATACACACACAGAAAGAAAATTTGTTTATGAAATAAGTATCTGGGACAGGATAGATAGTTTAGGAAAATCGTCTAAACACTAAAGCATTGGTTTCTCACTTTCTATGTCTGCTGTCAGGAAAAATCCCTCCATGGCTCATGCTGGGATGATAGTGGCTTCAAAACTGTTTACTAAAACCTGAATTTTTTTTTAACTCCAAGAAATATCTGCCTTAAATCGTTTTTAGAACAAAGTGGAATATGTATAATTATTTAATTAAACTCAAATAACAATAACAAATTGTGTTTACTGGGTACTTACTAAATGTCAGCTTCCATAAAGGAATGTTACTGCATTCCTCATTAAGTATTCACAGCTCCCCATGAGGTAGATACTACCACCACCCCAGTGAGGAAGCTGAGGCACAAATTATGCCAATAATCTGCACAAAGTCACACAGCCAGTAAACTGTACAGTGAGGCCACAAACCCAGGCAGTCAGGCGTTAGATCCCCTGCCTATAAAATCTATTTCTTACAAAAAAAGAGAAACATGAATTTCTCTCCCTCTGACTAATCCAATTGGCAACAAGGTACTTGGATAACAACCTATCCTGTTAAAAGCATAAACTTGGGAATCAACTAGAGTGGAATTCAACTTCTAATCCTGCCACACCATGACCTTGAACAGGTAAACTATCTGAGACCTCAGCTTCCCTGTCTGCAAATCTGAAATAACCACTACCTTGTAGGGTTGTAGTAATGATTAGAGACAGGAATTCAGAGTGAAATGCCTAATACATAGTGTGTGTTGAATAAATGACATAATAATAATAATAACAATAATGTTCAATTGTCACTCGATCATAATGTTCCTTGTAATATTTTTGGTGCTCGAATACCCCAAGATGGAGTAAGCAGTGGGGATTATATGATGAAATAGCTGGGGCATTCAGGTAGATGTAGGCCCAGAGCTCTGGCTTTCCTCATTTCCAAAAGATAACCAGGTCTCCAGTTTATTGAGCTGAATCCTCCACCCCCTACCCCGCCCAGAGAAAGTGATAACCTCTGGAGAAGGAGAAGTATGTTTCATTTCAAAGAGGGCTACTGCCTCTTAAATATCACTCTGTCAAGTATCTACCTGGAAATCTGCAGGAGGTGGCTGAGTATATGACTACTGGGTAAATTCATGTACCTCACAGGCAAGCAATGGGGATGTGTCAACTTTAGCTTGGGTAAATATAGATGAGCATAATAAGGGATTGTCCTTCCCAGTTATGCAATCTTAATTGGCAATCATCCTAGATAATAAAACCCTAATATGCAAATCAACCGAACGGCAGAACAACTGGCAGAACGACCAGTGGAACGACCAGTCGCTATGACATGCACTGACCACCAGGGGGCAGATGCTCCCCCTCCCAGAGGGAGGCTACTGGAGGCGGCGGCAGGGGAGGGGGCCGGTGAGCTGGTGGTGCCAGGCCACCAGCCAAGGTAGGTGCCAATGCCCGCCCCCCATCGCCCTGTCCACTGGTCACCCAGCAGATGGCCCAGATTACCGACCAGGCCTAGGGACCCTACCCTATTATTGGGAACAGTCTCTTAGATTTAAAAATTAAAACCTAGCAAGGTTATTCTAACACTGAAAAGAGAATGATGCAGCAATGACATGCATGGACTCTGGCTTGCACATTTTGTGGTCAGCCCTGATTCTGACACATAACTGTGGGACAAAGCCAATTATTTAACTTCTCTCTGCTTCAGTTTTTCTCACATAAGATGGGGAAAATGGTACTACTGCCTCAGAAGGATCATGTTATGTACTACTTTTTATAATCAGGGCAAAAAAATGTAGCTGCCCATACAACAGCAAGATGCTTTTCACCTCTATGAAAAGTATGGTCACTGGTGCATGCAGCGTCCTGGATTGAGAGAGGACACAGGCCGGGCTGAGGGAACCCCCTGCCCCACACCGCCCCATGCATGAATTTCGTGCACTGGGCCTCTAGTTTAAAATAAACCACTCTATGATCTGAAAATTAATATAGTAATAATGTCCATTCTGACATGCTTGCCAATCACTGTTTCCACAGTGTGGATCACCAATTGAAGACTAAGTGTTTTCTTCTGATCTAGAAGTTAAGGGCTCTCAAAAATTGGGTAAAAGGTTAATAATAGGTTTGAGTATTCAAATGGGGCTGATAAATGACTCTGGAAATATTTTTCAAGCTGGATGCAAATGAAACTTACCTGATGGGATGTCAGTGGCATTAATAGTGAGATGAGCATAAGGTTGAGTATCAGGCTTGCTCCTCCTGGCCAGATCTAACCATGAACCTTCCACTGTAGCTGGATATGAGAGAAACCATGTTAGCCTAAAGACAAGTGACCTTATGGAATTTCAAGTATTCATACAGATCCAAACTTACGTTTTTCTGCTCTGATGTGTTGAGATCTAACAATATGCTGTAATTCCTGAAATAAAAAGAAAGAATTTTGTTTATACATTCTTTCGGTAAAGCAGTAAGAGTTTAGGGCTGTTGGGCATACCATAAATGAATCCTCTTTCCTTTAAAATAAGCCAGAAATACACAGGGAGTAAAATTCCTTGTTATTCTAGGTAGCTATCATGGGGAGTACAGCCCAAAAAATTACACTGAAGTGCTTAAAAAGTAGACTGCACACATACTAGCTAACAAAATACTTTGGACAATAAGAGGAAATGAAAGACAATGTAAATTATAACACGTAGAATAAGTGAACGTAATTAAAAATTTGTAACAGTTACACAGACGGGGATGAAGTTAATAGGAAAATAACGATTACCACTGAATACAGGACAGTGTTAAATTTTAGGGAGGTTCTTTTTACGTCTATTTCACTAGTGAATTTCTGTTATAACATTACAGGAAACAGAATGATGCCTAGCTACCAGTGGTTAGTTTTTTATTTTAAAAAGTCACAATGTTTAAATTACTACTTGGAAGTCTAAGAGGTTTTGGAGTACCAATAATTACCTTAAAATAATGCTGCAAACAGAGGTTTAGAAGCATGAGACAGAAAAGGAAAGAACGCAAGTCCATAAAGAGTGTAGGTAATTGAATATCTCAATGTGAGCCCTGCCAATGAAGGACCCAACAGGTAATTCCATCTCACCTGAATCAAGACCTTAGCTACCATTAAATAGGTGGAGTGACTAAAACCTTGGGCTTTGACCTCAGTTCAAATCCGTGCTCAGCTCGAATCAGCTACCTATTACACTCAGGATATTAATAGCAACTCTTTCATAAGGTAATTGTGAAGAGTCCCTGAGATAATGCACGTAGGCACTTAGCAGAGTGTAAATACCAGAACTGCTCTGGAGAGATCCTAATTTCTGTTCCTGGGATGAGCATGCGTGCTGAACATCCTCCTCCATGGTGTTTAAAGGATAGGCCATGGAGCTTAAGTTCTTTGAGTACCTGGAGAGAATCGCTTTGAGAAAGATGATAGATACATAAACCCAACAACACAACTTCAACTGTTAACAGTTGGAAGTGTTCTAGAGATAAGACAACACTGATTCTTTTCTCTGCCTTTAGGACCCCCACGGGAGATGAGAATCTATTCAATTTTTAAAGACCCTTAGAGGAGACAGCACAGCAACCTTCAGGTGCCTGTTCTAAAGTCCTGAAGAAATCACAGTGTGACTGACTATTAGAAAGAAACTTTAGGGGTGTATCCAGGGCCACCTTCTGTCCTCGCTTTGACACAGGGCACTGCACTGCACAGCTGCAGGAAATTCTAGGCAAATCGTAGCCCCTCTTTGAGTTGTGCAAGGCAGAGGCCCTTACCAGGCATTGCTTTTCTCCCTACTCCATCCAAGTTTTATTTCTTTCCCCTGATGACCTCCTATCTCCCATCTCTTCTCATGGCCTTTGGATTTCCAGTTCTACCCTGACATAGAATTTCCTGATTTGGTCTCTGCTGCATTTACAGCAAAGATTTTATATATGCACAATGTATCCCTATAAATTTTATATACCTACGTAAAATATAGATATCTGTACGTATATATAATTTTATATATATATGTGTGAGTGTATATATATATATATATATATATCCTTGTACTTTTATAATGTGTATATATATTTATAATACAATATATCTTTATACATTTATATATACAATATATGTTTACCTGATTACTATCTCTTAAAGCATTGGAATAGGAACCTTGATGACAGAGTAATTTAAAATTGTCTACCCCTCATTTTCCCTGTAGCCCTGCTGTGCCTCATCATCAAAGGGAAGGAGGAGCAGAGGAGGAAGCAATGCCAAGAATGGTCTGCAAATTCCTGTTTCAGGGGTCTCTACTGAGAAATAATACACTTATTGTTGAGAAAAACATGGAAAGAGCCTTTGAGGGAGCTCAGTGATTTCCAGGCTTGAGCATCCATCACAGTCTCTCAGAGGTCATGTTGAAACAGAGTCTCTGATCCAGGTCTGAGAATTTGCATTTCTAATAGGTGAGCTAGTGCTGCTGGCCTGGGGCCTCAATTTGAGAACAGCAGTCCCTCTCACATCCCCAAAGACAGACACCAGAGACGGGCAATCTGAGATTTTCTCCAAGCTTGAGATGGAGGCTAAAGAAGCATCAGGCTCCAGTCACTGATTAGTTGGCAGGGAAAATTTGTTCTCTCCCACCTGGGAATGAACTTCTCCTGCCCATTTAATCAGTGGTTTCTAGGTCAGAGCTGTCACAGATTTGTTCTGTTACAAGAAAATTCAATAACCAGCAACATCCAGAAGCACTTGCAATGTGTGCTATAAAAAATAAGAAACTGTGTCGTAACCCAGGATGAATTAAAATTCTAGCTGAAGACTCATAAGGCAATGCTGCTTTCGTGTTCTATCTGTTGTTGGGTATCCAGGGAGTGCAATTCCTCTCTGAAACTCTACAGGGAAGTTTCCATGTGAAAAGGGGCTACATGATGTGTCTATAACCTCATTCCACAAAAAAAGTGTGTTCTCAATATCTGTTCTTGTATCTTCACCCGCTCCCGATTTTTTGCACCCTAAGAGTATTGTTATTTATCTGTGTAGATAACAACCACGAACAACATTCTTCTAAGCCTACACTTTTAGGGTGCCCTGGCCCCAAGCCCAGTCAGTCTAACTCAATTAGATACTGACTTAGTAGTTTGTAAAAGAAGCTCGGCAGGTGATGCTAATATGCAGCAGGTAGTGAGAAACATTATTACTAACTCAGTGTTCCCTTGAGCAGTTGTTTGGTGATATCGCTATTTAGTCAGAGATTTATGATACTCTCACAACTTATATATATTCCACATATTGAAAATGAAATCATCTCTTAGATTCATAGCCAACAAAGTGTTTTCCCTTACATTATCATATTTGATTCAGGGGCTGGGTAACTATTACTAACCTCATTTTTTTAGGAGGCAGAGAGAGAAGAAGAACCCACCATATAAAATTGGGACTTGAACCCAAGCCTTTTGACTCTTTTTTAGAGCTAAAAGCCCATACCCATTTTTAAGATATAGTCATCAAACATACTCCTGGAAGCTGGGGGGGAAATATTAATGGCCAGTGATGGGCTTCCGAACACGCTACCCCAAAAAATGGTACCTTGGCATACTGAATACTTTAAGCTGAAGGAATTTGAGAGGCATCAGGTGCAGGAAGGACTGACTACCTGACCTTCTTATTCCCTGAAGCAGGTCATAAGACCCTCATGTGAGAGATGCTCCCCAAACCTGGAGGAAGGGAACATCCTTTTCTTCAAGCCCAAAGGATGCTGAGAAAAACCAGAATGAAGGCCTTGCTAAGTTTCCCCCAGTTTGCTGCCCTTACCTCACGCCCTTTTGTTCTATCACATTTTCCCACACCGCTCCACTCTTCATCAAACCTAGTATAAGCATTCAGGTTAACCATTTCTTCAGGTCTTCATTTCCTTATGAAGTTTCCCATGTCACACAAAACATGTAAATTTGCGTACTTTTCTCTTGCTCATCTGTCTTTTGTCAGTCTAAGCTACAGGGCTCCAACTAGAGAACCACGGAAGGTAGAGGGGGGGAAAAAATCTTTTTCTTTTTCCCTTCCCCATACCCGTCAAAAGGGTGGTTCCTTCCCTGAAGTAATGACTAGGAAATGAGGCACAGCTTGACTGGGGATCTGACAAAAAGGAGACTCCACATCAGGAATATGGCCTCAGAATTCCCAGGGGCTTCGGAAAAACAATGGGCTTAGTGGTGGCTGAGCCATATTCAGGGCTCGTCTGGTGAACCCCCCAAACTAAACCTGGGCAGGTCCTGGGCATGAGGGGGTATCCTGTCCAAGTCCACTGCACAGAGCACAAGCAATTTTTCCCAAAGTCAGATACTTTGCTATGTACACCCAAGCATGGATCGTTCTCAAATTCCCTCCTAATTAATATTTTTCATTTTCAAGATCATAGGAACTCCTTCTGAAGCACTATCCAAATTCACTCTGACAATTCCATTTACTTTTTAAGCTTTGAATTTACATTCACTTTCATCCACATTGTTCCTCTACGTCTGTCACATTAATTGGAATGTTTTAAAATTTGCAGAGTTCTTTATTCCCCAATCTTATCATTCAAGCATTGTTTCTGGTTACTTTAAATTCAGAAAGTTCTGATCTAATTTGGGAAAAACACTACAAAGAACATCCTAATTCCTCTCCTCTGAACAAATTATTCAAATGCAAGAGATCTTTTTAGAAAGCATTTTATCTTATTTTAAATCCATTTGTACATAAATTTTTAAAAACCCTCTGGATAAACATCCAATGCAAGTATATGTTGTCTGCACTATCAGAATGCCCACAGATTTGCAGAGAAGTGTGGACAGCTTGGACACACCTCCCAGCAAACAGCTTCCAGCAGAAACTAGAAGCAGTCTCCAGGGTGAGAAAGCTGGGCAGAAGGCCTGCCCTGCATTCTTCTCTTGGCTAAGAGCCACTGAAGAGAACCCAGTGTCCTGCTCCCCGGGAAGACCACAGATCTGCCTTCTCAGAATACAGCATGTTTAGTATCTGTTACATGCAAGGGACAAAAGGAATTCCCTCCGGGTTCTATAAAGTACTCACGACAATACCTAAAAGTTACTAAGAAAATTCACATGAATGAATGAACTTACTTATGGTTACACTGTAACAAGTAGGCTTTTCAGAGAATTTAAGTAATTTTAGATAAGCATAATTGGTCCTAAATTGTGATAGCTTCATTTCACCCTTCGAAACAGGACAAAAAGGAAAACTAAACCACTGGAAGGCATCCAAGGAAATCTGTGCCTAGTCAAGGATAACAGAAATCTTCTAACACACTGCCACCTAGTGGACGCTGTCCAACATTGACAAGCTGAGGAGCCACCGCCAGGCTTTACAGATTTGGAACTGCCCTCTACCCCCACTCCAACGTCTAAAAACAATAGAAATGAGGAAATTTCACAACATTTTTTTCAGTCTTCTCATTGCGGTATTTTCCTATTTAGACTGCATTATCTTTTCATCTTTGCTGTCAGAGTACGTTTGAGCAGACGGGAAAACAAAGTATAATGATTTTTTTTTTTTTTTAAATCTCAACTTTTATTTCACTCACAGAAAAACGTTGGGATTTCACAATTTTGCCTCCAGGAAAGAGAGTACACAAAGGATCGATGTGATTGTGTAACTGTGGTCTCTAACACTGCTTTCCTTCAACTTCTCCTGAACTCAACATCCAAGAAATGCAATTCCCAGCGGCATGACAGGGGAAATGAAGAGTACAGACCATGTCTTCAGTCTTTTGGGACCAGCCAGGCTGATGTTCCTCTTTTTAAAGGTTTTAGGATCTTTTGCCAAACATAGGAGGAGAGAGACATCCCAGAACTGGCTCAATCTCGATAAGTCTGGGCCACTTAGGAGAGATTGTAGTGTATAAGAATAAACATGAACACCTATGAGTATTTTCAACTCCTTTGAGCAGTTATGGGAATTTTGCTCCAGGGAATTTCAACATTTTCCACAAATGGTAGCTATTAGTAAGCCCGCCTCTGCAAATTCTGCCGGTGACTGCCCCAAACAAGACTTTGATAACATTCCAATTCAGGAGCGACGCTATTAAATTGGGCTTAAGTTTGTTTGACTGCAGTGGGTTTTTTGTTTGTTTGTTTGTTTGTTTTTGTTGTTGTTGTTTTGTCTTACAAAATAATATGAGTAGATTTAAGTTCCCACTGAGGATATCCCCAGCTGTAAAGATTCCCTGAAAAGGTGAAATTGCCCGAGTCTGGGTTTATCCGACTGAAAATCCCACCTGTGCATTGTGATGTGAATTGTGTGGTCCGTGCGGTGCCTGTCAATCTGAGCATAGAAGGAATCTGGACACCAGATGCTTTGGAAACCACTGGCACCAGCTCGTAGCCAGGGTCTCAGGTGGCTGCCTCCCTCCACAACTCCAGCAGCAGCTGCAGGGACATCTGGCTGGTTGAACAAGGATTTAACACCCCGTTTGACAGATATAATACAGGGTTCATACACTTGTTAACACATGTAATGCATTTATTTTAACATCTTAATGATAACCTTCATGTAATTCTTCTCCAACTTGTTACAATAGTGTATGCGTCAGCCACGTTAGCACGTGAATGCCGCACATGGGTTCTTTCTGAAAATGAGTAGCCAGTTTTCTATTCCTGCAAACAAGTCCTGCAGACGGCCCCCTTGTAAAGAGCTCCGAAACCCAGGCCCTGCTCTCCAGCGGGAGGACCGCTGCCTTCCTTCAAGCTTCCAGCGTTTGTTTCTCGTTGGGATTGCGGGAAGAGCCTTCTACCGCCGCTCCCGGCCTGCTCTCCTCACACCGAGCCAGTTCCACGTGGGAGCACGCTCCTTCTCTCTGAAAACCCTCCAGTGGGGCTTCAGGAACAAGCCCACATTCCTTACAGGGCCCGGAAGGCCTGAAGGGGAGAACATGCTGAGATGTACATGAAAATTACAGCGGCCAGAGAGGAAAGGAGACAGAACAGTTGGCCTTGTTAATAGCTGTGGACCAGCTCAGACAAAAGTCTGCTCACAGTCCTATCGGTCTGCTGGAACTCTGGATTACTGTCCGGGTGGCTCTTTCCCTAGATCTCTAAGCCAGGCACCATCCAACTCCAGGAGCCTCCGCTTCTTGTCACACTCGGGCTCCCCGCTGCCCACAGCCCATCCACGGGAGCAACGTTCCTTGTGAGCTCTGCCTGTCCCAGAGCTGCCTGCTTCTCCTTCTCCTGCCCCTTCGCCTACAGCTAATGTCAGCTCTCTCCGAGGGCCTACTTCTTTCTCCCCTCCTACCTGATGGATAGAGATGTTTGCAAACCCCGAGAGGATGCACGCCTAGTCTCTCCTACCCGGCCATGCTGCTGGTGTTTAGGCTCCAGACACCAAGACCAGCCTTTATTTTCTCTTTCTTTCTTTCTTTCTCTCTCTCTCTCTTTCTTTCTTTCTTTCTTTCTTTCTTTCTTTCTTTCTTTCTTTCTTTCTTTCTTTCTTTCCTGGCAATGGCCTAATAAACCCTTTCTTTTAAAAAGACTTTCAGCTGTGGAAGTTAATTTTTTTTCTTTATTTCGGTGTTTTGTTTAACAGGCCTTACACAACTACTGCTCCAGGCTCTCCCACACTCCCCTGGGCCCCCAAACCCCACCGCCCTAAGGACACCCCTGGACACCG
Source organism: Eptesicus fuscus (assembly GCF_027574615.1). Lineage (NCBI taxonomy): Eukaryota > Metazoa > Chordata > Mammalia > Chiroptera > Vespertilionidae > Eptesicus > Eptesicus fuscus. Next base: position 20,663,743 of record NC_072480.1, read on the forward strand.
AAGGTGCCAGCCACACGGAACTACTTGTGGTCAGTTTTCCCTGCAAGCATCCTGCCCTCGGGGTCGTGCAGATTTTGTGCACAGCTGCTCCGGCATGCAGCTCGTGTTTAGCTGTAAAGGTTTATCCCCATGGTGTTCTCGGTTTACAAGGCACAGAAAACATGCCCACCAGGTGCTGTGCAGCAACTGAAGAGGCAGGATTAGCATCGCTGTCTCAGCCTCTTGCTTCCCTCCACCCCTAAAGCTCACACTGACCTTCAAATCCACAGAACGTGGGGGACATCCCATATGCACCTGGATAGAGACCCCCAGTTCCATATGAAGAATCAATGGGGACCATTCAAAAATGATAGCAAAGCAAGATAGAACACGACTTGTGACATAGGTGTCTATCGTGACCGGTCTAGCAAAGGCTGTGCTGGTCAGCCCGGGTCGCCTGGAGCAGAGCCAGGCAGGGTCCCAGGACAGGAGGGGACGGGAGCACTGGGCAGAGGGGGCAGCTCCTCGCCAGCGTCCCAGCAGGAAGCAGGGGAGAGGAGAGAGGAGACAGAGCACTGCCCTCTAATCCTGAAGGTAAGAGCCATCTCGACTAAAATTTGGTAACTTTGCATTGTGATCCCTGAATACTTTGTCTTACTAGAAATTACTGATGCGAAACATTCTCTCAAAGACCAAGTCTCCAAATGTGCATTCTACCTCCCTCCCTCTAGAGTACCCGCTTTTAACCCCCTCATCTCCTCACCTCCTAACTGAATCCGCTGCTGCCATCCCACGGCCATCTCTCAAAATTCTCAGTGAAGAGCCTGGCACAGTGTGGACTGGCCTCCTCCTCCCACCCCCAGCACAGTCACCAGGGGCTCATTTCTCTCGGAAGAGTCTGCTGATTGGAAAAGACACGTCTTTGCAAACAGATAATGCACTCTCCCCACCAAAGGGCTGAAGAAGAGAGCGCCCTTGTTTTCCTAACGCAGAGGGATGCTTTCCTGGCAGTGTGATGGCTTCACTGGGAACAGAAAATTAGTTTTTATTGTTTCACCGTCATGGTTTAAATGAGGAAGCTTCTGCCACAGTTAAAGGTCCCCTTGGGTTTTCATAGAGCAGCCTTAGGACAGCAATATCAGTCTTCATAAACTGCCCAATTTTAAAATGTCTTGTGCTATGGTACTTGTTTAAAAAGTGTCATGCAAGCGTTTGGCAGAGTAACTGCAGTGGGGCATCTTGGGCTAACTGTGCGATTTACCATGTCTCTGCTTTCTTCTCCACTTAAACATAATCTTCCCTCCTGACATTCACAGAACCTCGTCTCCTCTGAAGAAGGCCGACCCTCACACATCCACCCCAGTGATCCTGACTGCTAGGATGAGACTCCAAGAGGAACAGAGGTGCCAGGCCAGCCACTGTGGACAGATGAGGCCCGGAAGGCAAGGGGCAGAGGGCCAGTGAAGGGCCTCTAGCCTCGAGGTTCCTAACGTGTTCATGCTCCAAAGAGGGAAGGAACTCCCCTCTTGAAGAGGCAGGAAAAACACCATGCTTGGGGGTGGCCTCTATCTAGCCCATACGAATCTTACATGGTGAGCTGCTAGCAATATTACACAACCTGCCATTTGATGACCAAAAAATAGGGATGGGCAGAGATCACTCGCTTACTCATTAAACGGGATCTTGACACTTTCATTAAGCCTGCCACTGCAGAGAGAACCTAAACATCATACAGTCCATGTCCTTGAAAAGCTCACACGTGCCAGACTCGTACAATTGATGCAGTGACGGGGTGAATGCAAGAAGCCCTGCCTGGCGTGCTCAGTAGGGGTTCCTAACCCCAAAGACGGGCAGCTGGGCCTCAGTGTAATGCCTGAAATGAATTTTGAAAGACAATTAGAAAACTGACTACGCAAAGAATGGTCTGGAAGGTCATGAAAAGGACCCATCATTCATTCACCCATCCATTCCACAAAGTCTACTGAAGGCAGTGAGGGGCCCGGAGTCCTGTGGGGTGCTCAGGATGCTGTGTTTCAAGTCACAGCAGGAAGGCAGGAGGACCGGGCACTGCCAGGTTAGGGAGCTTCGGGCACTTCACTTCGATGGGGCCACTGAGCACAAATGGAACTCTCCCAGACCTTGAACCTCAAAAGGTTCAAGCAAACATTTGTTGTCTGCTCATGTCAGGTTCAGACTGCTCTCTGCAATTTCCAAGGCCCACCTTTCTGCACCAGGCGGGCTTGATCATACTTCTCAACTACAGTCACTCCATTCACCCATGGTTGTCCTGTCCTCCAGGGGCTCTCGCCTCTTAGGATGCTTACAACACCTTCTTAGTCCCGGGTGCTATATACAGCCCTCCTTTAAAGACAGCCCAGCCCTATTAGGAGAGGATTTCCAAAATCCCTGACTCTAGTCCTGAACTATCAAATCAGAGTCTTTGTGAAAGATCTGGGAGCCTCTTGTTTATTTATTTGTCGTTTTAAACAAGGGCCCCAAGTGACTAAGAGCAATCAGTTTGGGAAACACTGCTCTAGGGCACCCTTCTCTCCAGTTCCACAGGCTGTACTTCTCCCAGGGTCAGCCACTCCTGGTGGGGCAATCCAGTCTATCCTTTACCACCGTCCTCTCAAACCCAGGACCCTCCGTTTTGTTCACTTCTGAAATCTTAGCCCAAGATTCCATGCCGCATAATTAGATGCTCCTCTTTCAGGCATGTCCTTCCTCTTCTCTGTTTTTTAAAACCTGTCAAATCACAATGGCTTTTCTAACCAGGCTGGGTGCTTCTAGCATGAAGATAAGCCCTGCTCTGATGACACCACCCACAGGTTATTTCCCTCCTTGCAAACCATCCCATCTTCTGCCCCAGGTCTGCCCTGAGATTGAGCACACGTCACCGTCAATAGCCCATGGTTGGACAAAAGCAGAAAATGGCCTTAAAATTGTAGGAAAATTCTATGGGTCTTACTTCAGCTTTCCCATAAAGATAGCTTTTATAAATGCTAGATATGACTGGATTTGATTGAATTGCAATTCCCAAAACTGTTATGGCAAACAGCGATGGAATCCCATTGGAAAACCACTGCATGACTAACATCTTGATTTGGGAACATCAGTGCCCCAAACCCCAAGTTTCCTTGTGGGTTTACAAGAAACTTTCTTGGGACACATACTCTTATATACAAAGGCAAAGAGGTAATGAATGGAGTTTATTTTTCCCCCTTGTTTTGGTGTGTGTGTGTGTGTGTGTGTGTGTGTGTGTGTGTGTGTGTAACTAGAAAGCAAACAAAAAATAATATCTATATAACAATTCCAATTATAAGCAGCTAAGATCTACTCAAATTCTAATTTATTTCTTATGTACTTTAGTTTTAAAAATGGAAATAGCCTTCTTATAATAATTGACATTGGAATTCTAAGGGATCAGCTTTACATATAGAAAAAATAAACACTTTTTCTGATGAACTTTCTGATTTTAAATTATTGTTCTTGAATTCACAAAACTTACTACAAACTGCAGATGATGATCAGGGTTTATTCAAAGATCACAGAGGCATATGCCTAAACAGACTTTCGGAAATTTCTCAAAAAGATGCATGCTGTAAAATTTACTTTTAAATTTCTCTCTTTTCTGCAAACTAAATAATTCTAAAGTATTTTAAACTTTAGAAAATGAAATCTTGACCATTCAAATTTTTCATGGATTTGTGTATTCACAGAGTTCATTAACTCTTGCTCATATAGTGAGCCCACTTTCTCGCTCACATAGGGTTTAGTGAATATCAGTAACTATCATTGTCCCTGGAATCCATTCTCTCCTATTCTAATTAGTTATAGGCAATCCCCTTCCTCAAGCTTTGGTGGGCAATGGCCACTCAGCTTGAAACAATACTGTGCAGTCTCCCTGGTAGAGAGGTTGGTCTTTAAAAAAATGTTTTTACTGATTTCAGAGAGAGGAAGGGAGAGGGAGAGAGAGATGGAAACATCAATGATGAGAGATAATTATTGATTAGCTGCCTCCTGCACACCCCCCATTGGGGATCGAGCCTACAACTGGAGCATGTGCTCTGACTGGGAATCGAACTGTGACCTCCTGGTTCATAGGTCGGTGCTCAACCATTGAACCACACTGGCCTGGCAGCAAGGAGTGGTCTTATGCATAAGTTCCACCAATAGTATACTACTAGAGGTGAGGATGTGTCATTTCCCAGGTACTGGCCTCAGTTTTTCTTCTTCCCTTTCCTCTGTCTGGAAACAACAACAAATAAAGAAGCCAGCTTGGTCCTAGAGATAGAAGGTACCTGCTGAGGATGGGGGAGCCTTCTCACTAGCCCTGAACTGCTCGCCTCTAGACTATTGCAAGCAAAAGAAAACTTGTATTTTATTTAGTTCACTGAATGATGGGTCTCTGTTACAGCAGCATAGACTATTTCAAATAACAGTAAATATTTCATTGAGATCAAAGTTTGTTAATTTTGGGGTACACAGTTCTTAATATCAGGGAATATTTTGCATTTACATTGTGAATCCTGCAGGAGATGAGGTTAAGTATGTACTGATCTCAAGGAAATAAAAATATAATTTCAAGTAAGAATACATTGTTCAATAATGATGGCTCTCTGGTCTTACTCCTCATTTTCCAGTAAGTATTTGGAGGCTCAGAGGCTCACTGACTCCTGGAAATTCAGTTGATCCTTAAAAATGTGTGGGTTTGGAACAGACTGTCCACCTATGAAGTAAGGCAAGGGAATGAAGGGGTAAGAGATCAACCAAAGGACTTGTATGCATGCATATGAGCATAACCGATGGACACAGACAGGAGGGGGGTGAGGGCATGTACTGGGGGGTGGGAGCAGCTGGGGAGAAGTCAATGGGGGGAAAGGAGACTCATGTAATATTTTATACAATAAAGAATTTAAATTTTAAAAAATCAAAATCTGCCTCAATAAAAATGACGAACATAAACAGACAAAAAAAAAAAAATGTGTGGGTTTGGAGCACCAGCCCCTAAACAGTTGAGATTCCACATATAACTTCTGATTCCCCCCAAAACTTAATTAGTAATAGCCTACTGTTAATGGGAAACCTTACCAATAACACAATCTATTAACACATTTTGTATGTTATATGTATTATCCTATCTAATAAAGGGGTAATATGCAAATTAACCATCACTCCATCACAAAGATGGTGGCGCCCATAGCCACAAGATGGCGGTGCCCAGTCCCCTCAGCCTCGCCGGAGTCCCCCAGTCCTGGGGGGACTGCCACTGAGAGTGGGCAGCGTGGGCAGCCTGGCGGAATGCTTGCTTCGTCGCCGCAGCGACGGAGGGCCTCTGGGCAGCAGGCACAGAGTGGCCAGGGCGGGACGCTTGCTTGGTTGCCACAGTGATGCCCCAGCCATGGAGGGCCTCTGGGGGATGGGGGCCGGCCCGCAGCCTCCATGGCCGAGCGCAGGCCCAGAGAGGGGACGGCGGCGGGCCCGCCTCCCACGGAAGCAGCGCCGCTCCCTCCTCCCTCCCGTGGAAGCAGCATGGCTCCCAGAGGCACGCTGCTGTTCCCGCTGGCTCCCGCGGAAGTGGCAGGCGGCCTACTGCACGTGATATCACGCGATGGGCTACTAGTGTACTATATTCTTCCCAAAAAGTAAGCTAGAGAAAAATATTCACGTTAAAGTGGATTTGCTTAGTTCAAACCCATGTTGTTCAAAGGTCAACTGCAGTTAGTCAAGAATATAAGAATATACAAACAAGATAACGTATTGATAGTTGTTATTGGCCTTGCATATTCTGGACTGAAATTGGGGAGTTTTATAAAATTGTACACATAAAAGGAGCCAGAGCCATGTCTTTAGTTCACATTACAGACCAGCTTCTATAGAGTTTGTAGGCTTATGGAGAGGTGAAGAGGGCTGAGAAAAATGGGACTAAAGAGAGAAACAGGATGAAAATAACTTGTAACAAAAATTAACGCATTATTGCCTCAGGCTATAATATTAATAATTAACAATCTTAACATTGAAAAGACATCAAATAAATGAGAACCAGGTTTATAACATTCCGAATGGCTTTATGAGTTGGCTGATGTCTGTTTTTATTTCAAAATATTAGTTTACAGAGTTCAGTAAGTCATCAAATATTTATTTGTTCATTTCCTTCATTCTTGAGACTAAATTAGGTGTGATATACTACAATATGAGCAAAAGAGTTGTTGTCCTCATCCAGATGGAGCCTGTAGCTTCATTCCACAATCTCTAAATATTTCTGATTGTGCAGCTCATTCAGGTAAATAATTAATAATCCCAAATGTACATATTTCTTAAATATTAAGTAAAAACACTCCTGTACAGGGGTTGGCCAAAGCAGATTTACAGTTGTGACTATATGAAACACAGTTTATTCTTGTATTATTTTTATTTTTTGTTTATTATTTTTCCATGGGAACAACTGTAAACCTACTTTGCCCACCCCTATATATTTGGCACATTATAAAATGGTCTCAAAAACATAGCTTTTTAAAAAAGCTAGTACTAAAAAATACATGTACATGTAAATCCCCATGCTTCCTTCCCATGTCCTGGGGGATCAACTTGAATATACTGAACATCTCACTTTAGAGAGCAAAGTGATTGTGCGATTATTACATTGATCTCTCTCTGGCATATTGCTCTTTCAAATACCTTTGCAAGTAAATTTCAGGAAGTTCTTCGCAAACAGGTATCCAGTGTGAAATCAACAATCTGGCATACGCAGTCAGGCAGTCACAGCCCCAGGTGCTCAGGATGGATATTTAGTGCATGAACAGATGGCTTTCCACTAAGCCTGGCCAGAGGTGTGAGGGCCGAGCACCTCTCTGCCTGCGTGGGGCAGGCCTATGCCTAGGCCTGAGCTCTCCGCTCTGCTCCTCAGGCTGGCAGAGGCCACAGAGGCTGCCAAAGCTGGAAACAGGAAGTGCTTTATAAATCGGACACCGTATTTGTACTAATGTTTTCTTTATTGTCATAGACTGTTATGATAGACTTGGAAAACTGCGGTTGGTAGGGCTGGATCACTAAGAGGCTTCAGAATTCCGTGCTAAAGGGGGGAAAAAGCCAAGAAAACCCAGCCACAATCAAAAGAGGGGGGGAAACAGCATTACTGGTCTGACCAAAGACGGGCTGGGTAAACACCAGTGTTTGCACACATACAATGTGATATTGTGCTTATGTCTAGCATTTGTTACCACTGGATGGGTTGATCTCTCAATAATTATTGCAGCCACACATGTAATTTTGTTTCATGGGTTCACTCAATATCTATATCAGAGCTAAAACTAAGATATAAATCTACTTATAGTATATGCCTGATACATCTATCCTATTTTCAACACTGGCAAGAGAAATGGGAAATCTGATTATTTTGGCAAGATAAGTAGAATGTCACATTAACCAATAATCCTTATCAAAGGCTAACACATTTGGAAAATCATTATTTGGCAAGGGTAAGACGTGTAAACCATTAGGCAGAGGAGAAGTTATGGCAAAGTGGCTAGCACAGTGTGTGCACTTAGTAAACAGTGGTTGGTTCTAATGATAAGGTATGGATAACATTCGTCTCCTTCTTAAAGATCCTCTGTCTGGGGGAAGAAATATTCTACCTCCAAACACACTTTGATATATCATGAAGTCCTTATTCTTTAAAAAGTATTACTTGTGTAATATTATTACCTGCAGTTAATAGGTAAAGTGGGTTCTCTTGGCTTTTCCCCCATAACACTGCAAAAACAATTGTGAAATTAATAAAATAAAGTTCTACTCATCTTGCAAGTTATACTAACCTATGAGTATAAGTAAGACTATGTGCCTTTAATAAGAACAGTTGGCTAATCCTGTCTGCCCACAGATCTTTCTCCTTCTGGCTTGCCAGGTACTGAATCGCTTATACTTAACATTACTCATTTGGGATGAGGCAACGTGTCTCCAAAAGACTGCTAAAATAGTAAATATTCTGCCATTATTGCTCATCCTTAATTGAGCATCTGGCCCCTGGTGGTCAGTGTGCATCATAGCTACTGGCTGGTCGTCCAGTCATAATGGTCACTTAGGCTTTTATATATATATATAGATAAAGTTATGTACACACATACAATAAGTTCCATTCTAAAGTCAGTGTTGTCTCTTGATGGATTATAACTTTACATAATACATCTTTACATTAACCAATCTGATTTTAAAAGCTTCTGCAGAGGTGCATATATCTTTTCTGATTGGTGTTTCTGGTTTCTTGGGATATAGTCCTAGAAGTGGGATCACTGGGTCAAATGGGAGTTCCATTTTTAACTTTTTGAGGAAACTCCATACTGTTCTCCACAGTGGCTGCACCAGTCTGCTTCCCACCAGCAGTGCACGAGGATTCCTTTTTCTCCACATCCTCGCCAGCACTTGTCGTTTGTTGATTTGTTGATGATAGCCATTCTGACAGGTGCGAGATGGTATCTCATTGTTGTTTTGATTTGCATCTCTTGGATGATTAATGACTTTGAGCACGTTTTCATATGTCTCTGGGCCTTCTGTATGTCCTCTTTCAAAAAGTGTCTATTTAGAACTCCCATTTGACCCAGTAATCCCACTTCTAGGACTATATCCCAAGAAACCAGAAACACCAGTCATAAAGGATATATGCACCCCTATGTTCAATAGCAGCACAATTTACAATAGCTAAGATTTGGAAACAGCCTAAGTGCCCACCAGCAGATGAGTGGATTAAAAAACTGTGGATTAAAACATCTACACAATGGAATACTACGCCGCTATAAAAAAAGAAGGAACTTTTACCATTTGCAACAGCATGGATGGAACTGGAGAGCATTATGCTAAGCGAAATAAGCCAGTCAGAGAAGATAAATATCACATGATCTCACTCATTTGTGGGATATAATGATCAACATAATTTGATGAACAAGAATAGATCCAGAGACAAATGGTAGGTGAGGGGGGTAGAGAGGGGGTTAGAGAGCAACCAAAGGACTTGTATGCATGCATATTAGCATAACCAATGGACACAGACACTGGGGCAGTGGGGACTTGCCAGGGGTGGGAATGGCTTGGGGGAGGGAAGAGGGGGCGTCAATTGGGGAAAAAGGAGACATATGTAAAACTTTAGACAATAAAAAAGAGAAAGTACAAGCATTGTGAATTGAAGAGTACAAATATGTAAGTGAAGGGTAATATTTGGACAAGAATTCTAAATAAAGTTAAAATAAAAACATGGGGGGAAAATGCTTCTGTAGATTTACCTAGTTTTATTTCCATAAGCTTTGTACATTCCTTATTAGTTTTATTTTTAGGGATTTTTAAAAGTTATGAGTAGACTCTTCCATTTTTATTTTCTAATTATTGTTTGAAATGGGGACAGCTAATGGTGATTATTTATTAATTTTTATAAACCATTTTATTTTGCTTGCAGCCTTTCAGTTTCTTTTGAATCTTCCTAAGAATACAATCACATGACAACACAAATTCTGCCTTCTCCACATCTATATATTTTCTTATTTTATTCTTTTGTGTAATTACATAGCTAGTACATTCTGAGTGGTAAAAACATGGGGACACTGGGCATCTTCCTTGTGTTAAGAGAAATGCCTCTGTTTTTCACCATTAGATAACTTTTAATTTGAGCAAATTCAGATAACATCAACTAAACTATCTAGTTTTATTTTCTAATGAATTTTAAACATCAGAAATAAAAGAAAAAATGTGTCCATCACTTCTTAGTGTTTATGAGATGATAATGTTTTTCTCCTTTGACCTGTTAAGATGAACCATTCTTGCATTCTCAGATGAATACTAATAGTATCTGTTCTTCTTAATGTTACTTATTTTCAAAATCATCTGGGCTGATCGTACATACTTATTTTTCCAGAAGAAATACAACGGATAACTTTTAAGACAAAGCCAATGAAATTAAAAGTTTCCCTTTATTGTAAGGATGTACAATCTGGGTCAACCTAAACAAAAAATTAGAAAACAATCATTTACCTGGCCTGAATTACCTTAATTAGGGGTTCAGTTTTGAACTAATGGATTACTTCTAGTACATGTAAATAATTGTTGTAGGTAGATTATTAAGTATTTGGGAAACAGAATAAAAAGCAGACTAATGAAAATGGGACAAAACAACAAATATGAATAGACTAGCAAAATTGCTGTTGCTATACCTCAAAAATTATAAATAAAGAAAATTGAATTTAAACCCACATTTTAAAATATGCATCTACTGCATAAATCTAAGCACCTACACATTAATTATAATGAAAATGTAATACTTATAAGTGATATGTTCTCATAACTATAAGAGCAATCTGCACTTTATTGATTCTATGATGCCCCTTTTTTACATTTTATATGTAATTTGAAATTAAGATGTAACTAGAATCTATGAATATTATGTTTCATTTCTTAGTCAACTTTTTTTTTTCTTTCTTTGTGATCCATAAAATAGTAAAGTCAGTTGAAAATTGGTGGTATCTTAGACTTGGTAAAATATAGCAAATATCAACTTTAAGGATTATACAAATAGCTTCATCTCCCTACCTCTGCTCTAACATAAATCCTCTTTTTTAAAAATACTATTGCTATAAGTGAATTTTTAAAAAATAAACTGAATTCAAATTCAATTTAGATTTTAAAAACTTGAGAACTTGATGATTTCCTCTAAGATGATTAAAGATAACCCAGGAAGTTGCAATTAGAAGTTGGAATATAATGGTGGATGCAACTAGAGGTTGGGATATAATGTTAGATGCAAGAACCCATGCAGGTGTGCATGCACTGGGGTCACTGGGCTCTACCCAGTTTTTGGTGGAGTCAGTAAGTAAACTAATTCCAAGGCTGATGAATTCTCAAGTGACCTTATCCAGGAAAGTAAAACAAGCAGTTATTACAAGTGATTTTAATTTGGAGCTGCCAGCATAATAGAAGTCACTGGTCTTCTCTGCCCCATTTCTTATCTTCTCACCCAGCTCTCCCAGAAAATGAGAAAACTGACACAGAGCATCTCACCTATCACATCATTTCCTGGTCTTCTTGCCTGCCCCCTCGCCGTAGATGACAACAATGGACCAGTCACAATTATTCTCATCAGAGCCCTGGATCAACAGGTGTAGAATAGGAGATCCTACCATTACAAAACTAAATATGAAGGAAATAGCTAGGAGAAAGTCCTTTGAACTCAGGGAATGTTCTAAGGCAGGGAATTCAAACTAGCAAACTGACCCTTGACTACCACAAGCCATCTTTGTCCTCCTTCCAAGTGTAAGTTTAAATCTCTTCTCTAAATAAATAAATAAAAAATTAAAGAGGAAGAAAGAAAGGAAAGAAGAAAAGGAATATTTCCATGAACATGAATGTCTCTGGTCACCGTATTCAACCAACAACTTCAGAACAATTCTGCTAATCCCTTTCGACAATTCTCTTTAGCTCTTTTACAAATTCTTAAAATAAAAAAGAATAAAGTCAATAGCACTTAGCCAATTTTAATTTCATTCTTAGTAGAACCAACGAGGGCCCTTGACTTATAACCTTCAATGTGGACTCACCTTTCCCACAGCTGCTTGAAAGGCCTGTTTAATTCTCTTACACGAATCAGGTATTAATTTTGTGTCTTGACTCTCCAGACTTGTGTCTTGCAAATCTGTGTTTTCATGGAGTTTGAAAATTCTATTAATGCAGTGAGTGTCATCTTCTGACATTCTATTGGGATCCATCTGAGAAACAAAAAAGTAAGCACGTGAGAGTGTTTAACACTAACCATTCTGCTATTTAATAAAGTGTGACTTAAGAACAAAAAAAAAACATTTTTCAAGAGTCTTCATGTCCCCAATAATTAATAGTTAATACAATTACCTTCAAATTGGCAGAAACATTGACTTTTTAAATAATTTTTATTGAATTTAGTGGGGTGACATTGGTTAATAAAATTACATAAGTTTCAGGTAAAACATTGACTTCCAATTCATTTTTATGAGTAGCTATCATCCTCAACACATGATTCATAGGGAAATTGTCAAAATCATCTGGCATGTGGTCAGTGCCGGTAGAGAAAGCTTTTGGTCAAGTCACATGCATCATGCTAGACTGGATTATGGAGCCCACTTAGATATTGAAAGCACAAAGTCTACATAAGTCAAATGAAATTAACAACTCCCCTAACCACCATGTTTGCCTGGCCTATTTCTTAAAATACTGTGTATTTTAATAACCTAAAGAAGGGCGAGAGTAATCCATTTCCTAGGCCTAAAGAAAACCTAAAGCTGGAACATAATTTTCCTTCTGTTGAATCCCTTATCAGTGCTTCTCAGCCTGGGTGGTGGGGCTGTCAGGGGTGCCTGGGAATGTGTGTGGGTGAGCGTTGGTGCCACTTGGGATGAGGATGGCTGCATGGGGTTGAGCAGGCTGTGTGGATATGTACTGAGGGGATGCTAAAGTTGTTGTAATGTAAGGGATTGTCCCACCCAATATATCCCCATCAAGTTACTAGCTGGTGGTCTGATTAAATCGGTACCAGCAAAAGCATTTAAGTATTGCTCTTTTCTTAAAAGTCTCTGCCCACTCCTTCCAGGTCTGACAAACCTTTGTAGTGGTTTTGACTGCCAAGTAAAGGGTAAAGATAATTAGCTGTCAATTGTTTTAATAATAATAGTTTAATTTGTTTCCTTTTATTTAAAAAATTCAAGGTACTTCTTGTGCATTTACTTATCAGTAGGTACAGGTTAGATGAAAAAAAAATGAAAAATTGCCTTAGTTTATAGTAATCAACTTGGCCAATATTACCAAGTCTCCATTCCCAGGTTTAATTATTTTTTTTAAGTAATCAGAAAGATGTTCGAATTTATTAAAGAATCATCAGCTATAAACTGAAAAGTACCCTATCTACATCTGAAATTCTCAAGATGAAATGATAACCTTTCAACAAGTATGCATCCACTAATATGAATGTTATTATTCCAGTCTTGCAAAATATGAGAATTACCTATAATCGTGGGAAAGGTATCACTCATAAAGCAAAACTATTTGCAATCCATATTTACTTTCATATTTTCTTCAAAATAATTAGTACAAATAAGAATATGTGAGTTTTTATATAAAGAAAGCTTTCAATCCCATGTTTCGTTTTGTTTTTAAAAAGCTCACTTGGGCCAATATGTTTCCCACAAAACCAGGGAAGCCTGGGCAACTGATATGAAGGGTCATTGAGTTCAGACCTTAGGAAAGAAGAATCATGCAAGGGCCTCCCTCCGTAGGCTCACCACCAGAAAACTGCTGAGCTGAAGGAACAATGTGGTGTCAGTGGGGAAATGGCAGTAACCCTAAAATTGGTTCAACTCAAGCCCTGCCAACAAGCTAAGCATCATCTAACAGAAAGAGCAGTCCCTTAGCATCTCACAACTGAAAGTATAGCCCAAACACCTGCTGTGTCGTGGGCTCAGGGGGAGCTTGTTAGGAATGCAGAATCACAGCCTCCCCCACACCCACCCTCCACCCTCCACTCACTGCCTGCAAATCTGCATTCTAACTGGATCCCACTGATTCCGATGTACATTAATGTAGAACAACTAATGCTTTTCAATGTCAAATATATAAATACCGATGATCTGCTATTAAAGTGACTTCAAATTTCCCTGGACACCTATTTTAAAATGTTTTCACAAATAACACTAATTGGTACCAAAATGCTGCAGCACTTAATAATGGTTAATGATTTGATGCAGAGAAATATAATGCAAAGAGTTTGTCCCCTCTCTCATAAAAAATGTCCATGCCCAGATCCCCTTTCCAACTTAATCAACATCCCTAAGGGGGATCCACAAGTGTTTCAACATGGAGTTTTGAACCACTGATTCAGAATGTATCTCCTACTCCACCTATCTCTTAACAAAGCAGTCTGGAGAGAAAATTTGAATAACTAAAAAACGGTACTTTTTAGTCTATTGTAGTCACTCACTAGATAATTCACATATTACAAATTAGAAATGGATATAGTTCTAGTGCAAATCATTTGAAAAGCTTTTTCAGTAAATTAAGCATGCCAGATACTGGGCTAGATACTGGGAATAAGATAGTAAGCAAAACAGACAATCTTTCACCTTCATGGAACTTAGAGTCAACAGAGAAACACAGAAGTTAATTTTTAAAAATCACAGTAAACTTACTTACAAATGAATTCATTGTACCCAGAAATGTCTGAAAAGATTAAATAAAGCTTGACTATCTGATTTAAAATGTCTTTCAAAATGCATTTATCAGATGATGTAGTTCATATGAAATGAACTCAATTATTTAAAAAAAAAAAAAAAAAACCTTCCCTGAAATTTAATCACTTAAAGGGTTAAATGAGGCAGGATGCTTGACATTTGTACTATTGCGTTATCTGTTTTTACAAACAGGCAGCCTGCACACCTCTACCTCAGATGTTCAGTAGGGACTGCTCTCCTATTTGGGTAGCACACAGCCAGAGAGGTTGGTGTGCCTATTGGGGGTTTGGGGAAAGGACTTAAAAGGGCAACAGAGATTGAGTTTTCTGAAAAGCTTATCTCTAAACTTTGAATATGGTTGTAGGGGTGTTTTAGAAAGTGCACATACATTTTACAAGCAACTTGTTAGAAGGTGTTGTGTTGGTGTGTGTGTTTTTTTTTAACCCAAAGTATGAATACTATGTGGTAAGTATATGGCACAAGCCACATGCTATTTTTTCTTTGGCAAAGTTGGTGGGGGCAAAGCCAGTCTACACCAAATCTAGTGCCCGTTTTTCTTCATTTAGGCACTGGTGATCTGCAAACATTAAGAAGATTGATTCATTTTTAACTACTCAAACATGAGTTGAGAAGAAAGATTTTTTAAATTGTTTTAAATATGTTTTTGTTGATTTGAGAGAGAGGAGGAGGAAAGGAGGATAGAGAGATAGAAACATCGATCAGCTGTGTCCTGCACACCCCTACTGGGGATCGAGCCCACAACCCAAGCATATGCCAGGAACTGAACCAGCGATTTCTTGATTCACGGTGGACCTTCAACCACTGAGCCACACCAGCCGGGCAAGAAGAAAAAAAAATCTTAAATCACTGTAATTTTTACACTATTTTTAGCATTCTTCTAAATACATTTAAAACTAAATTAAACTTTTTTTGTATGACTTCTCCTCTCCCCCTTTAAATAAAAACAATAAAATTGGACGCTTTTTCTCATGTGGTGTTTTTTTTTTTTTTTACTGTAAAGTGCAATGTTATCTGATATCAGATAATTTCATTCTGATTCAAATGCATTCACAAACCCCAAGCAGTTGATCCACAACTTTAGTGGGAGTCAAAAAACTCTCTCTTATTTGGTACCAAGTTCTAATCCAAAGAGCTAACCTAAGTGAAAATATTAAATCAGTGACAGGTCAAAATGAGTCTATTCTCTTAGCTAGAACTTTTAAAAAGGTCTCCAACAGATATAAAAGTGGGAAAATTTGTAGATTGAACACCCACATACCCATCATGAGCTTCAAAAATTGCCAAGGCATGGCCAACCTTGTTTCCTCTCTAAATAACCACTTCCCTTCCCCCACGCTCTAGACCATTATTCTGAAACAAACTCCAGATATCATAGCATTTCATTTGTAACTACTTCAAAATTTACCCCTAAATTATCAGGCATCCTCTAGATATCAAACTTAGATATCATTCTCAATAAAATGCAACCAGACCTAGTGGTGTATTCTTATGAACACGTTGCTCCTAATATTACTTCTTTACCGAAAGAGATGACCTTTTAAAATGCAGTGCAAAATCGGGTTCAGAGTAATGGCTCATATATTTTGCATAAGTCTTAGAGAAGAATAATTTCCGTGCCATTTAGGAAAATTATACCCAGAAACATCATTACGTTACATTCTCCAAATGAAAATTTTCTAGCTAGCCTAACTTACATGTTTACTTTGGAAAAGGGCTTCACTATTCTCCATGTGACATCAAGACTGCTAAGTTATGATAGGTGATCATCAGAAGGCTATACCCCTCATCATACCAGACCATCAATATTGAGAAATCCTACCAAGAAGCCGAACAACTGTAGTAAGAGCCCAGCAGGTCATTCTTTCTTATGTAGCTACCCAACTTCCAAGGTTCCTGCCAAACTAAGCTGCTCATGGTCCCTAGAACTGCTCTTCCAATGCTGAACACCCACTTCACTGTTACTGCTGTGAAGATGCCTATAGCACAGACGTTAGAGAAGGTAACAGGTGGAGAACTAGTGCATCTTCGGGCCCTTTTCTGAATGCTGGCCTCTTGTTTGACTAAAAATTTTAAGTATTTTGTTGTAGGCTTCTCCATTACTGGCACCATGCCCTGCACATAGTCAGTGGACATTGTATGTTGGATAAATGATTCTAAACTCATATTGCATAGTACTTAATAGTGCCATGTGCAATGCAGGCACTCAATACACAAGCATTCAATGGGGGTAGGGGGAAACAACATGCTAGATGGGAAAATAAATAAACCACTCATTCTTTTTTTTTTTTTTTTTAATCCTCACCTTCGGATATTTTTCCATTGATTTTTAGAGAGTGGAAGAGAGAGGGAAAGACAGAGAAAAATATTGATGTGAAAGAAACACATCGATTGGTTGCCTCCTGCACGTGCCCCGACAGGGGCTGCAACCGAGGTACTGCCCTTGACCGGAATCTAACCCGGACCACAGGCTGACACTCTATCCACTGAGCCAAACCGGCTAGGGCAAACTACCCATTCTTGACTGCAGCATACTCCAATGAAAGAAAAATATTTCCTTACTTTCATATAGATTTGTGTTGCAAGTAAATCACTCAAAGTTGTTCTTAGAAAAAAAAATCTTGCAATAGATTATTTTTATTACTACACAAATACAAATTTTCTAAAGTATTGCACATATTATTTCTACCTTTGTTTTAGTAGATAATCAAACTAGTTCTACAAAACACAAACTAGTGGATAATGAAAGCTTAACAAAAAGCCTATGATATCAAGTAATAGAGTTCGACGCTGACACGTGTCAAAAACCCATACAACCCAGGCATTGCCATGTTTTGATGCATCCCATTGGGTTTAGTAATCACCTTTGAATCTGAAAACCAATGAAGTCCAAACCCAACTCTCTTTTCCCATAAAAAAAAAAAAAAATGCACAGTCAGCCCTCCACTTCCTCTGAGGCGTTCACAGCACCAGACAAGAGTATTTGAATGAATCCAACCAACTGCACTGCAATTTCCAAGAAAACACAAGAGCATAAACCACCAGAAAGCATAATATTACAGATTTACCCCTTCCTTTCTATCTCTGCAGTTCCAAGCTGTCTCCCTCATCTTGTAAAAGGTGGGTTATTTGCTAGATTGCAGTGAGGCTATGTCAGGGGAGAGAACTTCACCACCATCACACGCACCTTGCTTCCTTCCTCTTCTCACCTTAGTGGGAAGGCGCCTGGGTCCTTCCCTCTTCCGTAAGCAGAGCCCTGGTTTCCCTGGTCGCGCTGTCATTCGGCCCTTCTAGCAACTTGGGCATCACCACCCGGGGCTCCAGCGGCGGCCCGGCCGCAGCACTAGCACCGCGGGCCCGAGCATCCCTACAGGGGAGCTGGCCCCAGGCACCCAGACCCTCCGGTGGGCGGCAAAGGGAAGCAAGGCTCCATACTTAAGTGAAGGCGCTCATTTTCCCCCCTAACCGGGCCATAAATTAATTCTTAGCTCCCAGTGAGAAATGGAAGGAAGGGAAAAGTGTAATAATTTGCACAAGAGGTGAGCGACCAATGCTGTCTCGCCGGGGGAAATTCAAAAGCACCAGGCCAGGCGAGCTCAGCCTCCGCGCGCTGCGAGACCCGGTGCGTGCGCGGGGACCAGTGCCAGCGCGTCCGGCCCCGCTCCAGGCTGCCCGCGGGCCGGCCCTTCCCTCTCTGGTCACTTTCCTCCGCTGAAGAAGCAGGAGCTGGCGAGCCCGGCCGTCCGGACTCCGTTTCCCTCCGGTGCGGGAGGTGGGAAGCCAGGTGGGTGCGCCCGGCCCGCGCCCGCCCGCCGGGGAGGCGAGCACTCACCTGCGCTCGGAAGTAGAGGAACAGGGCGACGCTGCAGACGACCTGGCCCAGCCCCAGGCCCAGGAGGGCCACGAACATGAATCGGGAGGCGGCGGCGGGCTGGTGCGGGATGGGCGGCGCGGGCGGCGGCGGGGCGTGCAGGGGGCCCTCGTGCGGGGCGCTGGAGCCGCCGCTGCCCATCTCCTCGGGGCCACGCAGGTACTTGGTGTAGTCTCGGCTGGCGCGGCGCATGGCGCTCCGCCCGCTCTCTCGGGCGCTCGCCTCCTTCTCGCTTCTTCCCTCGCGGAGGTGCCCGCGGCCCGCTCCACAGGCGGCGCTGAGCCGGCGCGGGGCCAGGCGGGCCTCGACGGGGAGCGCTCAGAGCCGGGCGCTGCTCCGGGCGCGCGGGCGAGCGGGCTGGACGCCCGGACGCCCCAACTCTTATAAACCGCTTAGAGAGGGCTGGCCTCGGGAGCCAATCAGCCCTGGGCGAGGCTGCCTCTTCCACTCCCACCTCTGGCCCCCCTTCCTTCCTTTAGCCTCCCTTCTTTCTTACTCTCTCACTCGAAAGCCTCCTCCCCCATCGGCCCTCCAAGGAGGAGACTGTGGGTTGTTCCAGTGGTTACAGACACCACTGGTCTATCCTCAGCTGCCTTTTTGGAGTTCCCAGCGATGGGCCAGGGAAGATGCGGATGCCCTGTCTCGGTTAAGGATAAAGGTCACGTCGGACGTCCCCCAGGCAATTTGCATTCCTGAACCTCAGCTTCCCCTGTAGGGCTTGGGGATCCATGAAGGCCCTTCCTATCTGTTTCTCCTCCCGGTCCTTCCCAACCACCCCTCACACCCCTCCCCAAATACATCAGCAAGGACCATCCTCAGGGATCCTGGGACTGCAGTCTCTATCATGGTTCCAAGTTTAGGTTCTGAATTAGTATTTTGGGCGGACTTAGGAAAACAGAACCCCCCTTTCCCAAATCCATGTTTCTGAGCCATCAGAGTGGTTTTAGCAGGCAGGTTTCGAAAGTGGCAGTAGAGAGCCTATAGGTACCAACTCTGATTTTAAAAAAGAAAAGGGAAAAGAGAGAGTGGTAGGACCCAGTAGCTTCATATATAGGATCACACATTACATTCCTACAGAGTTCATCATGTGCCACCACTACCGGTTGGCAGTTCTTTTCCTCACTACCCTAAAGATAAGAGTGGTCTACACCCCATGTAGGCAACCCCAGGAGGGCTCATCCAACCGTCAATCAGGAAAGAGGGATGTTACACTAAGCTGGTGGTGTAGTTAAATGTTAGTTTCATTGCTAAAGAAAACTTCCCAGGGCTTTTTAAAAGATTCTACTGCATTTAGAATTGTGCTCTTGGTGAGAACATGAAAATATGAACACTGCTCACAAATTCATACCTTCAGCCGGAAGTACGGGAGGTTCTGGCCAATTTGGAAACCTAGAAAAACTTAGGATGTTTCCACTTTCCATTAATGCTTTCTAATGTTGTGTCCTTTCTGCATGGTTCTCTAATGGGCACTTCTATAGGTAAGATTTATCACAAAAGCCGCATCTCTACGTTATTAAAGCTGGTGACCTCAACTGAACACTTAGAACTCAGCACACACTGAGGAAGCATAGCGAGGTTGGATGAAAAAGCACCCATACAAATTAAATTATTTGTTCAAGTTCAGAAGTGCTTTTAGCATTTATATATGCATGTATATCAGTTTGCTAGGGAAAGAGGAGAATCTTTTCAAAATCTAATATAGAAATAATTCACATTAATATTCTACTCCTTGCAGTCTTGGGCCTCTTCCTACTTTCTGTTTGTCAACTTTGGGAAGTGGGGTTGTTTTCCTCCTCTTCCTTGTCCTTCTGCTTCTTTTGGAAAACAATTCTATATTTCAACCTTTTTCTAAATCTTTATAAGGACCAAAGATTTTTTAAATGTGTTGTAACAACTAACCCACAATGACTTTACCGCAGCCCCTTCAGTTTTTCCCCATTGTTTTATCCATGGTTTTTATTCCTTAACATGTTCTTTTTTTATATATATTTTATTTCAGAGAGGGAGGAGGAGGGAGAGAGAAAAATATCAATGATGAGAGAGAATCACTGATCAGCTGCCTCCTGCATCCCCCTTACTGGGGATCGAGCCCGTAACCCAGGCATGTGCCCTTGACCAGAATCAAACCTGGAACCCTTCAGTCCACAGGATGACACTCTATCCACTGAGCCAGACTGGCTAGGGCATTCCTTAACATTTTCATACTCAGACTGCAAGAAAGTTCCTCTGACCTCTGAATCATGGTCAGGTATGTTTGACCCAGTAGCTTCGTACATAGGACCGGAGCATACTAATATATTACATGTATTACATTTCTACAGTTCTTCATGTGACACTCCTACTGTGGAGCAGTTCTTTTCTTTTATTATCCTAAAGATGTCATCCCACTGTATTCCAATACCCAGAGGCTAGATCAGAAATTCCACTTTTAGTCTACTTGTTGCTCCTTCAAAGACAGTGAAACTCTCTTTTTGCCTATTTATTTACATACTCATTTGTCAGCATTCCACTCCCCAATTAATATGTAAACCCGATATTTTCAAGGACTTTATCTGTATTACTCACCACTATATCCCCATTTCCTAGACCATTGCCTGATACATAGTAGGTGCACAGTAAATACACGTTGAATAAAAAATGATTGAAGGGATCCACAGAACCTCTGCCACCACCCCAATCAAAGCCACAGCTTCTTACCTGAGTTAATCACATCACCTAACTGGTCCCATTATCTCCAGCCTCGTTTGCCCCTGAACCATTTTGTACACACTGATCAAGATTTCCTTTTAAAGTAAAAAGATCTATCATCTCCCTGTTTCCAATCTTCCAATGACTTCTAAGTCTAAGCTCGATAATAAAAACCTCAAATGGTCCTTCACAATCTGGCTCAAGACTCTTCTTACACATCAGCTTCAAACACTACTCCCAGCTGTAGTGTGCCCCTCTCCCATCTCCCCATTCGGGATGACCCTCCTACTGTCCTTCCTCTCTCAGCTCAGATGTCTCTTCTCCAGAAGTCCTGGGCTGGCTCCCTCTTTCACAGCACCCTTAACTTCTGTCATGACGCTCATGCATTCATTCATTCATTCATTCACTCTACAGATACATTAGTGGGAACCCACTATAAACCAAGCACTAAGCTGAACCCTAGGAACAAAGTGGTGGTCAAAACAGAACATGGGGCTTACACTCTAAAAACATATTGAACAAATCACCTAACAAATAACTAACTAAAATAGTAATAACTGTTTTGAAGTCAAAGTGCAACAACAATGAAAACATTTTAATAATAATGGGGCCTAACCTGCTCCAGAGAGTCAGAGAAGGCACTTTGGGTGAAGATAATGATTAAAACAAATCCCTAATAGCTACCCAAGGAGAAAATGACCAGGGGGCTATCTTAAACAGAGGATGATTGTGGTTTTGTAATTACTTGTTTAATATATCCTCCCTGTTGGACTTATATGTCTTACTGTGAAATCATTAGTACACTTATCATTATACTAGAGGCCTGGTGCACGACATTCATGCACTTGGGAGGGGGGATGGTCCCTCAGCCTGGTCTGTGCCCTCTCGCAATCTGGGACCTCTCGGGGGATGTCAGAGAGCTGGTTTCAGACCAATCCCCACAGGCCAGGCCAAGGGACCCCACCGGTACACAAATCCGTGCACCGGGCCGCGAGTATGCATATAAGACCTTTGATTAATCTCTTCCTGCCTTCCCCTGACCCCACTTCTCTCTGAGACTCATCAGTCTGTTCCATGTTTCCATGCCTGTGCATTGAGTGTTTGCCCCCTGGTGGTCAGTGCACATCATAGCTACTGGTCAAATAGTTGAATGGTCGAATGGTCGACCAGTCGCTTAGACTTTTATATATATAGATATCAGGTAATCAGTTAATTTGTTACCAAAATAAAAATAATTAAATCATCACTAATACATATTAAGTGATGCCAAGACCAAGAACACAACTGACGATTCAAGTTATCACTACTCAGACACAAACAACATGTAATTAGATTAACATTTATCAAACTGTATCTCCTAGTAACCTGGTGTATTAAGACAGAATTCTTTTGAAGTCAAGTGACAATAATTATTGGTTCATACATTTGAAAATGTAGGCTTAGGTCTAGACTCAGCCATGGCTGGATATAGGCCTGAATCAAATGTCATTCCCTTTAGCCAGACAACTGAGTTAACCCAATCTGAATCTCATGAGCTAAGAGGAAGGGAGAGGTAATTTCCAAAAGAAAATTTAAAGTGCATATATAAAAAAGAAAAGGAGTTGGTGCTGTGCTGCTGGACAGGCAAAAATGATAGTTATCCACTACTAGTTATTCTATTAGGTCAGCAATGTTCAAACTCTTGGGCCTCAGGACCCTAAAGAGTTTTTCTTTATATGAGTTGTATTTGTAGATACCTGGCATATTAGAAATCCAAACTAAGAGATTTTTTAAAATATATTTTTGTTGATTTCAGAGAGGAAGGAAGAGGGAGAGAGAGACACATTGATGATAGAGAAACACTGATTGACTGCGTATTGCACGCCCCACACTGGGGATCGAGCCTGCAATCAGGGCATGTGCCCTGACTGGGAATCAAACCATGACCTCCTAGTTCAGAGGTCGACACTCAACCACTGAGCCACGCCAGCTGGGAGGGCCAAAATAAGAGATTTTTTTAACCTATTAGCATGTTAACATAGTAGTTTTATTTAAAAAAAAAAACATTTTTAAAGTAGAAAGAAAAGTGACACTGTTTTACATTTTTTCAAAACCCTTTTATATCTGGCTTTGTAGATTCTCATAACCACTTCTGTACTTATTTGTTATAATATTGCATACCCTCCACCTCTGGAACACTCCACTGTATACTCTTGAAAGAATGAGAATGAGAAAGGAAATAATTCCTTACTGTTATGAAATCCTTTGACTTCATATATGAACCCTGTGAGGATCTCAGAGACTCTTAGACATACCCAGGCCACACTGTGAAATGGCTGTTCGAAATGTTAGTTGGCATTCACTTAAAGGGGTGATCCCATGGTCAGATCCGCTTGGAAAATACTGTGTTAAGCAACACATTAGTTGTTTTATGTTCAATGCAGTTCTTAGCAGTAGCATTAATGTACAAATATATATTGTGAATCTCCTGAAAAGAGATTTGGTAGTCACTGTTTTCCAAAATTTTTTCATTTCATTTGGGGGGGGAAGGGCTGTACTTCATATATCAAGCGTTTGAGCAACAAGGATTTAAGTAAAAACTAGATGAGAGACACCTTTGGACACAAATCGACAGTAAAACACAGATGGCTTCAGTGTCAGTAAAATAGTAACCAGGAGACATATGAGAAATGAAGGAACAAGAAGAGGAGAGACAAGGGACAAGACCATGGAGAATGTTGAAGACTGTGACAAACTGGAGAAATGTATTCAAATCCACTTTAAGCATGTTGCTTTGCCATACAAAACATTTCCACAGACCTGCAGCTTTCAGTCATTGCTTTTGCTTCATGGAGCCCCCTTAAACACCACTAGTCGATCAGATTACTCTCAACCTCCTTATCATGGCTTGTGTTATCTTCTGGTTCCCACTTCCTTTGTTGCCTTATTTTTTCCCCTCCAGCCTCACTCTTTATGCCCCAACAACACAAAAGTACTTGCACCCTCCCATTTCTTACCTCTATATCATTGGTCATCCAGCCTCTTCTGCCAGGATTGCCCTTTCTTGACTTTTTCACCTGACCACTGGCTTATCTTCATTCAATTAAGGCTTCAGGTCCTAATGCTCCCAGGTTGGGCTCTATGATTCTTTATTAAGTACTAGAAGCCTGGTGCACAAAATTCGTGAACTGGGGGGGGAGTGGCCTGTGCCCTCTCACAGTCCTGGACCCCTCACTCCTTACCGCTCACCTGCTCGCTGCTCCTTAGCACTGCTGCAGAGGTGGGAAAGGCTCCCACCACCGCCACTGCACTCACCAGCTGTGAGCCCTGCTTCTGGCTGAGTGGCGCGCCCGCTGTGGGAGTGCACTGACTACCAGGGGGCAGCTCCTGCCTTGAGTGTCTGCCCCCTGGTGGTCAGTGTGCATCATAGCAACTGGTCGTTCTAGTTGTTCTGCTGTAACGGTCACTTAGGCTTTTATTATATAGATGTGCATATGTTGATCATAACTCCAAAACGTCTTTTTGTAATCTTTAATTTACTTCTCTGTCTCACCTACTGAACTGTAAGCTCCATGAAGGAACTAATTATCTTCGTTCTACTGTCTTAACACAATGCTTAGTGAAGGTTTTTAAAATAAATGAGTAAGTAAAAGAAAATAATATATAAATGTTTCTGTCATTCCAATAATAGAGGAATGAGTTGAACAGAAAACAGAGTGTTAAAGAGGAAAGTACCCTAAATAATATCACTTTTAAAATATGTTGTTGGTCTAATTAAACTAAGAAAGCATACAGCAAACTAAAAGGCATAATATGCCCAGACAATATGGAGGAATAAATATATGTACTTTTAATGTTAATATCATAGAATTTTAATATCAAGCTTATAGAACCTAAGAAAATTTGAACTTGAGTGATTTTTAGATTTTATATAATTATCAACATAGTAGTAGTTCTTCAAATTTTTTAGTCTCAGGACCTTTTTACTCTCTTAAAAATCAAAGACACCAAAAACATTTTTAATGTAGGTATATCTATCAAATATTTACCCTAGTAGACATTCAAACAGAACATTTTTTACTCATTTGAGGTAACATGTAATATAATTTGTGGAAAATAACTATAAAAATATTAATGAAAAGAGTTGCATTGTTTATTTTTGAAATTTTTAATAGAAGACAATTGTATTCTCCTCTCTGTTCTGTACCCACTCTGATATGATGCATTGTTTTTCCTAGAGTTGTATGAAGAAAATATAGCCTCACACAAACATATGGTTAGAGAAGGGAGGAATAGTCCAGTTGCCTTTCCAGATAATTGTGGAGTTCTCTTTTTCTATTACACCAAAACACAGCAAGTGCTCATCTCTTAACCATTAGCTACACTGTGGGATGTAAAACCATCAGTGAAGTTTTCCTCCTCTGTTATAATAATAACCATTGGTCTGTCTTTTCCTTTGAATGGATCTCTTACCCAGAGATAATTTTGCATCAGGCATTGGTCATTAGAAAATATGTGTTCACTAAGCTCCATAGACCTTCCAAATGTTGACAGTTTTTATGATACAATATGAAAAACCTTCATTCATTAATACCACCACTGATTCTTATCAGTAAAGTCTTAGAATTAGAAAGCTAAGTTCAGAGTTTTGAAAAATTCTATTTTTTTTTTCTTGAAAGCTTGAATTCTTTCATTGGCAACAAATGCTGCCAATTGTTTTCCTTAAATTGACAGGCCCGGTTTGTTTGTTTTCCAGACAATATCTGCCAAGTACTAAGTCTGGAAAGCTAATCTATATGCTATTTATTCATCTTGCAACTTAAACAATCACACAAGTGCTTTTCCTGGTGACAATCATACTTATGTAGCAGAAGTGCTTCACACATTTAAAAATGTATATTCCAATGTTAAGATTTAATAAAAAGAAGAATTCTTACTGCTTAATCAGGGATATTCTTCAGTAAAACTGGCTTTTTTTTTTTTAACCATGATGTGTGTAGCAGTGAAGAATACAATAACTACCAATGCAGTTTTCATATCAACTGTATTTGATTTGGTGCCAGCTCTGCTATGGCTCCAGCAGTTTACCCATCAGTGCAAATGTCTACAAAGTTAAAAAAAAAAAAAAAGCAAATTATGACCTTAGTATTACTTTATGGATAGATTTGATCTTAAGGATCCCCTTAACTGGTCTCAGAGACCCCTGGGACTGAGGACCACTTTTTGAGAACCACTATCTATCTGATAGAGGCATCTTGACAAGGCTTTACATAGTGCAGGCTCCTTCCACTAGATATGGCAAAGAGTCAAAGAAAGGTCCGGGGACATTAAGATCTGGGAATTATGATACAAGGAAGAAAGTCCCACAGCCCAGAGAAAGGAAGAGGCCAAGAGGAAAGGAGGAATGCAGGCCAGCCCTGCATTCTTTAGCAACTGTTCTGTCTGTTATCCCCCTTAGACCTCCAGGATTGTTTCTCACCTGTCTGGCTGATGCAGGAACCAGTGGCCTGGCTTTCTCAGGTATCTCTCATGCTGCTTTCAAATCTCCACTTAGGGGGTAAAGGGGAGAGATCAACCAAAGGACTTGTGTGCAAGCATATGAGCCTAACCAGCGGTTAAGGACAACAGGGGGGTGGGGGCATGTGTGGGGAGGGGTGTGGGATGGGAATGGGGGGATGAGGACAAATATGTGATACCTTAAACAATAAAGAAATTTTTTTTAAAAAATCTCCACTTAGGGATTCCTTAGGGCCCCTTCTTGAACCATCAGCCCATCACAAGCATAGAGCTTTAATCAGAGCTGGTCAAGTTAAATATTTTATTGTTTTCCATTAAATTTTCACTTGAAGAAAAAGTCCTATGGTCAAAATCAACAAGCATACTATTTCCAGCTATAGTAACAGTAAAAACAAGTTTAAAATAGGAAGCCACTGTTGTATTTCAAGTATGGAGGTGGTATCGGATGGGCAATTTAAACATCTGACTTTGGGTGCTTAGTTGAGGTTGGAATTGAGATGTGACTGACTGGAAGCAGGTAGACCTGTGAGAAGAAGGTATAGGCATCTAAGTGAGTGTTAGTGGGTGCAGGGGAGGAAGACTAATCCTGACTGATTGGGGCAGGAGGCCTGAGGAGAGGCAGTCAAGTGCTGAGTTAAGCATACTGACTGAAGCTAGTCTGTCTGGGTTCAAACAGTAACTCCACTACTTCCTGTCTATGCAACCATGGGCAATTTACTTAACCTCTCTGAACCCTCATTTATAAAATAGGGATGGTAATAGGAGTGCCCACACCATAGGGTTATGGGTACAACTAAGTAAATTAATCTAGATTAAGTGCTTAGAATAGTGCCTAAAAGAGAGTGGGACTATATTAGTGATTCTATTTTTTTAGTATTTAAGAAATAAAATAGATAGCTCTTGGTGACTGAACATGAGAAGTAGCTGACTAATGCCTCTACCTCTGGCTTCGGTACCTGGGTGGATGGTGGTACCATAAATTCATATAAAGAAAATAGAAGATTTTGGTGATGTTAGAGAATGAAGTCATTATGAATCAAAATCACACTTAAACTTGCTATTTCAAATATCATCTTGTAATATTTAATCTGTTTATCTCACTACCTCTATACATTTACTCTTTTTTTATTGTTTTTTTTGTTTGTTTTAATTCTCACCCAAGGATATTTTTCCATTGATTTTTAGAGAGAGTGGAAGGGAGGGGGAGAGACTGAGAGAGAAAAACACTGAAGTGAGAGAGACTCGTTGATTGGTTGCCTCCCACACGCTCCCTGACCCAGGCTGAGCCTGCAACGGAGGTATGTGCCCTTGGCTGGAATGGAATCTGAGACCCCTCAGTCTGAGAGCCGAGGTTCTATCCACTGAGCCAAACTGGGTAGGGCCATTTACTCATTTTTAAAAGTCTTTGATCTTCTTTATTTTTATTTCATAACTTAAATATATATATATGTATACATATATGTAATATATATCTGCTATCTTTGCAGTAAACAAATATTTTAATTATATATAATATATATCCACATATATATGTACACTGTCTTTGTAACAAAGAAGAAACAAATACTTCATCATCTTAATTTAGTAATATAAAAAGTATCTCACCCAATATCCTTTTACTAGACAATTTTAGCAAAATACTATAACTATTTGGTCATTGACTTTATAAATTTCTCTTTCTATAAAATTGCATTGAAACCCCCTGCCAAAGACATTGAATCTCTTTCATTCGTTCACTAAATAAGCATTTTTTAATAGCCAGAAAAAGTTCCTACCAGTTTCTACCCTCATAATGTAGTAAGAGAGATATTTAAGCCAAATTAAAATGTGGTTTCTCTAAATGCTGTCTTAGAAGTCTGAAGCAAATGCTACAAGTAATCAGAAGTTTCAACTAACTCTGTAGGGGGTGTCCAGGAGGTTTTCACAAAAGTTCCAATGAGTCTGGGTCTTCACAGATGAATAAGAGTCTGTGGAGTCAACCAACTGAAGTTGGCATTTCAGGAATGTGGGCAAAGGCTGGGAGATCCATAAGGAGAAGGCTTATTTGGGGAAGAAAGCACATTGACAGTAGCTAAAGTACAAGGGGCCTCTGCAGGGTGAGTAACCTGATCTGGTAGCCTGGGGACAGATCTTGGACAGCCTTTTGAACTGTTTAGAGAGTTGGATTTTATCTTTTAAACATCAGATGTCCATTGACAACAATGAGCAAAGGAAGAACACAACCAGTTGACTGTTTTTAGAAAATTTATTTTGACATAATAGAGGATGGTGACATGTAAGAGATAGAAAGGAGAAATAAGAAGGTCAGTTAGATGATAGCTGCAATCTATATACACTACTTTTAAACCATATACACTACTTTTAGTAGTGGTACTGTCTAAAAGAGAGAGAACACAAGAGAAAAATCAGGTGTAGGAAGATTGGTGCAAAAAACAATGAGTCTTATTTTGGACATGCTGAATTTTAAGTGCCTGCTATTCCCCAATTTAATTTATTTTGTGAGCAATCTTTTTTTTTCTTCAGAGATTAAGTATTTTGGTTGTATTACTAAGATTATTCTGTTAATCACATTTTACTACATGTCTCAAAAGCAGCTTCCCACATCTTGCCACTTTATTTTCCTCTGACCATATGTATTTTAGATCTGGTCTTCATTGAAATGACAACATTCCCTGACCTCCCTCTCCTCCAACTTCTGAGAATGATAATTCTCATTATTTGTCAGTGTTTTCATAATACATTTGCCCTTACAATTTGTGTCTATGAAGAAGGTTTCTGTAAGATACTTCCAATAAGGATTAAATATCTCCATGTTTAACATGTTTAACATGGGATCACAACATTGAGCTTTTGGTTAGTAACATTATTGAAAGTGTGATAGTCATACTACATGACACACCACAGCAAACATCATACTCAATGGGGAAAAGCTAAAAGTTTTTTTTTCCTTAAGATCAGGAACAAGACAAGGAAGTCCACTTTCACCACTCTTATTCAACATAGTATTAGAAGTTCTAGCCACAGCAATCAGATAAGAAAAAGAAATAAAAAGCATCTAAATTGGAAAGGAAGAAGTGAAATTGTCATTATTTGCAGATGACATGATACTTCATAGAACCCTAAAGATCCCATAAAAAAAAATTAGCCCAGCTGGTGTGGCTCAGTGGTTCAGTATTGACCTATGAACCAGGAGGTCATGGTTTGATTCCTGGTTAGGGCATATGCCCAGGTTGCAGGCTTGATCCCTAGTAGGGGGTGTGCTGGAGGCAGCCCATCAATGATTCTCTCTCATCATTGATGCTTCTCTCTCTCTCTCTCCCTCTCTTTTACTCTCTGAAATCAATAAAAATATATTTTTTAAAAATTTAGACCTGTTAAATGAATTCAATAAATTAGTAGAATGCAAAATTAATATTCAGAAATGTTTAATTTTTATACACCAATAATGAACTACCAGAAAATAAAATTAAGAAAAGAATGCCATTGACAATTACATCAAAATAAATAAATTACCTAGGAATAAATTAACCAAGGAGATAAAAGACTTGTACTCAGAAAGTTATAGGACATTGAAGAAAGAAATTGAAGAATATACAAATAAATGGAGGCCTATACCATGCGCATGGAGAGAAAGAATTAATATAATTAAAAGGTCCATACTACCCAAAGCAATCTAGAAATTTAATGCAATCCCTATCAAAATGGCACTTTTCACAGAACTAGAGCAAAATAATTCTAAAATTTATATGGAACCGCCAAGGACCCCAAACAACCACACCAATCTTGAGAGCAAAGGGGGGAGCTATCATGATACCTGATATCAAACTATAGTACAAGGCCATATTAATCAAAACGACATTGTACCTGCATAAAAACAGACACATAGATCAATGGAACAGAATACAAAGCCCAGAAATAAACCCACATCTATATGGTCAATTAATCTATGACAAAGGAAGCAAGGACACACAATGAGGTAAAGACAGTTCATTCAATAAATGTTGTTGGGGAAACTGGACAGGTACATACAAAAAAAAAATGAAGCTACTGCCTTCTTAAACCATATACAAGAATAAACTCAAAATGGATTAAAGACTTAAATGTAAGACTCATAACCATAAATGGCCTAGAAGAAAACAGGCAGTAAACTCTGACATTGCTCTTAGTAATATTTTTTCTGAGTTTACCGCCTGTTTTCTCCTGGGAGTTTTATGGTTTTGTGTCTTAACATTTAAGTTTTTAATCCATTTCTGAAGATACTCCAATGAGCCTTTGTTCAAACTAATATGTATTGAATGCCTGAACATGTGTCATATCAGTTCTGTCTGACTTAAGATTTTATGTTCTTTCTGTTATACCAAGCTGCCTCTCATAAAATAGTACATGGGTTTTACCAAAGTCTTCATGCAAAATAAAGGACAGAAATAAATGATTGTTTAGCATGCATATGTCCATGCTCTGTTACAGGGTGAAAACCTTAGAAATCTTTCCTAAAACAAAACGGTTAAAAACAGAGACACTGGGGCCATGTGTCCTGCGGGTAAATCAAGGCTCTGCCACTTACTGGTTGGGTGGCCCATGTTTCTATGCCTTATTTAACTCATTTGAAAATAAAGAAAACAACATTTACCCTATGGGGCTGTGATGAATACAATATACTCAACATATCCAGAATCTTTAGAATAGTGTTTAATATATGCATTTTATAGATCTTATCATTCTTGTTAGCATTGTCATTGTTACTATGACTACTACACAGCCCCATTTATCAACCAGTTAGATTTCTGTCTACATCAGTCAGTATGAAAGTAAGAGGAAGGGCATTGAGAAAGAGAGCTGCCCCAAAGTCCCTGCATTTTACTTAGTGACAATAATTAGGAATCTTTGAAGAACAGTCATTTAAAGTCCTTATCTTTAAGCGTAAGTCCAATGTGCATGAAGAGATACCAAAGAACGGAAGCAATGAGAAATCCTGTGTAGTAAAGAATAGCCCATTGCAGTTAGAAATGATCACTGAGAGCAGTGGAGGAGTCAGAAGAATTACCAAGCAAGTAAGGAACACACATAGCAGGGTGGCTGCAGGGTCACAGAATAGGATGGCTGCAGGGCTATCCGGCCGAGCACCTCAGTGGTGCACCGGCCCAGCCTAGCATCATAGAGGTGACAATGACAAGACCTTTAAAAGAAGTTCAAGTACACTAGTATGCCCTGCTCACTCAGGCAGAAATATTTCTATCATGGTTGAGTATCATTCTCAAGATGTGGGTGTGATAAAAGGTAAACTTAATTTTTTATCTGGAAAATTCTCTCATTTTTCAATGGTAAAATATTTTTGAGAAAGAAAATTATTGAGAAATATGTAAAATAACTGTTAGGAATACGTCATCCATTTGGCTACGGTAATATGTTCAAATGTATTTTTTATTATTATTAGCATACCACAGAACAAGTGGGCAGACAACTGCATAACCTCATTTTATTTTTGACATTTGCATTTACATTTGACATTTACACTTTCTATACACAATTGTAATGGAAATTGTGTGACTCATCTGTAAAAGCATTCCTAAGAATATGGAATTCCTTAATATTTTCTAAGAAAAATTAGCATTTCTAAGAGCCAACCATTTTGGACTAAGGGGAATTCACCAATAAAATCCATGTCTCAAAAGGCAAATGTCTATTGTTGGAATTATCAAGCCCAACATAGGACAAGGCTTGGTGGGGATGTTGTGGAGTGGATTAATCTTCAGATAGGTAATTATTCTGGGTAACCTTTAAGTTTGTTTCCAGTCTGGAGATATAAATTAGCAACCTTAACCAGTCCTTCCAGGTATTACAGGCCAAAGTTTACAAAATGTTTTGAAATAAAAATATTCCATATGAACCCCTATTTATTTGTTTAACTACATTTGCTCTGTCCAATAGACTATTCTGCCATGATGAGAATGCCCTATATTTGTGCCGCCCCACATGGTAGCCATTAGACTTGTGTTGTTGTGGGGCACTTAAAGCGCGGCTAGTGCAACTGAAGAACTGAATTTCCTCAGTTTCTCACCAGTCACTAGAGGCAGTGGCTACCTTATTGGAGTGCACAGCTCTATACCCACTTTTTTAAATCTCTAATTTATATATGCTTATTAATATTTTGAACTTAAAACATTGTTTCAGAACCACTATGGTGCAATGACTCTAAAGACAGCCCAAGTGAGTAGAGCTCTTCTAGAGCTGAGAAGAAAATTTACTTTCACTCTGATCCCAGAGCCGAGCAAGCACAGTGCCTGGCACAGAGTATCTGTCAACAAACATTATGCACATTTCTTTAAATTCCTTGAATCTCTTAATTCAAAGTCAAATATTCAATTCACTCAATCCCATAGGCTTCTTTTAAAGATAGTACCAGTTTCTTATTTCATTTTCTCTGTGCCAAAAGTCCAAGGATAATAAAAGTTCAAGAACTTCATGAACCAGCTCAGCACATGAACTCAGAGATTAGTCAACAGCTTAAACAAACAAGGCTGGCCAGCTGGTCCCTGCTCTATTTTACCACAGTCTGGGGCAGGGACAAAGACATTTAGGAAAGAACTTGGGAGTGTTTCTCTTGCCTCATCACCCCTCCCCCTCACTCCAAACCCATCAGTTTAATCTGGGAAGTGTTTGGCTGATGTTCAGTGAGGTAGTAGCTCGTCCTGGGACCACTGTTGTGCTCAGGAAGGTCTCTCTCCATTGGACCTGGTGGCATGCAGCCTGTTTCTCTGCACCTCCCCACCATAGACCTGAGCCACAGGCCTCTCACTTTCGTGTTGTTTAATGTCCTAGAGGAGCAGCTCTGTAATACCAAGAAGCGCTTAGACAAATAAACATAATCAGGACAAACTATAATTAATGGGCTCCACCACATAGCCAAACTGCCCAACTTCATAGTTTCAGACTATTTTGGATTCACCATAGAACATAGAACTTGCTTGTTCGGTAACTGCTCCATTTAGAAGGAGAACAGGTCCAATCTAGGCTGGGATTGAGTAGGTGGTTCCTTCAGTACCTGTTGTTAGAACCGAGTCTTGCATGCAATTTTTGCTGGTTGGTTATTCTACACTGGTGTAAAGAGTTGAGGACCCCAAATCTACAGACACTAAAGATGGACAAATACTCTGATTCCAGAGATTACCATTGTCAGAAATGAATGGGCTTTGTTATGGGTTGAGTTGTATGCTCACCAAAATTTATATGTTCTGAAGTCCTAATCTCAGAATGTGACTATATTTGGAGTTAGGGTTTTTACAGAGGTAATTCTGTTAAAATAAGGTCATTAGGGTGGGCCCTAATCTGATATGATGGGCCTCCTTATAAGAAGAGAAAATCTGGCCTTGGCCAGTTTTCTCAGTGGTTAGAGCATCAGCCCACAGACCAAAAGGTCTTGGGTTTGATTCCTGGTCAAGGGCATGTACTTTGGCTGCAGCCTTGATTCCCAGCCCTGGTCGGGGTGCTTTTGGGAAGAATCCATTCAATGTGTCTCTCACATCAATGTTTCTCTCTTTCTCTCTCTACCTTCTTCCTTTCCACTCTCTCTCTCTAAAGATCAATGGAAAAAATTGAGGATCAATGGAGATGAGGATTAAAAAAAAAAAGAAGAAGAAGAGACAATCTGGACACAGATACATACAAAGGAAAGATGATGTGAAGACACAGGGAGAAGACTGCATCTACAAGCCGAGGAGAGAGGCCTAGAAAAGATCCTTCCCTTGTGGCTATCAGAAAAATCCAACCCTGTTAACAGCTTGATCTCAGACTTCTAGCCTCCAGAACTTTGAGAAAACAAATTTCTGTTGTTTAAGCCACCCAGTCCATAGTACTTGTTACAGCAGCCCTAGCAATCTCTGTAGGGCCACAAACTTTTTAGTAGGGGTATGATCTCCTGACTTGGTATATTCTTTACTATCTTGAACATATAACCAGAAGAAACACTCCGCTGCTGCAGGTTAGAGCTATTTTCCTCCCCTGAACACTTCTATCCGAAATATAGCAGATAAGTCGTGGCATTTAATTTGGTGTCTCTCTCCCTTTGCTCCCTCCTTTCCCGTTTCCCAGAATAAATGAGTCCTTAGAGCTCCAGAAAACATCTTCAGGATCCAACCTGACCCCAGGTAGGTCAGGGAAGCTCTGAGGGGTTTCCAGAGTTCAGGTCAATTCTTCCCAACTTGGCCTGAGGAACACCCAGGCTGCCATGAAAAGCAGCTCTTACTGGATGCTTCTGACCCAAATAGTATTTTGTCAGGATCCATGGGAATAGCATACCATCTCCATAAAACACTGTATTCCATATACTGTCCTCATATAGTCAAAATTATTAATGGGATGAATTGTATTGCTTTTAGTTTTCCTCAGAAGATATGATGTCTTTATTTACTTTCCCATCACAAGTATGTGATTCCTTTTGCTATTCAGTATTGGTACCTATTATTACCACTATATTAAAGAGTTGGCCATATTTTGAGAACCCTAAAGGCCACTACAGACCACAGGAGACTCTCCTTTCCTCTCCTGAGACCTATCTTAGTCTAAATCTATATCCCTGAGAAAGTTAGACCTCAGGGATTAAGAGTAGGGGTCAGAACAAAGTGCAAGGTAAGAAAACATTCAGCTTAGACTGTTTCTGGCTTTGTATAAATTTGTCATTGAGTCCATCAGCACCTAACGCTGGGCAATGTATGGGAGGCCATGGGAGAACTAGGTCAACTCCAGCCCTCAGGGGTTCCACCATCTATAATAGGGGTGGGGGGTTTACTGAAAGGGAACTTGAACAAGAAGTGTTGTGAAAAATAGGAAATTCATTATGAAAACTGGGCCCTTGAGATAGGTACTTGAGCCACCTCACTAGTAAAGCACTTGCCAGAAAAACCATGGCCATTTCTTGTTCTGTTCCCATAATTTAACAGATAATTACAACACAGAGGTATTCAGTAGTCCAAATTGCCCACCCCTCAGATTTATTAACTCTTCAGGGAGAAAAGTGGGAGTCCTTTCCTTGCAATTCTCAGGGAGGAAACAGCCACACATTACCTTGAAGAGCTCATTTCAAGTATTTAAAAACATTTCCCATCAATAAGTTCTTACTATGTATGGTGACAGATATTTACTAGACTTTTTGTGGTGATCATTTCACAATATATACAAATATTGAATCATTATGTTGTATACATGAAGCTACTATAACATTATATGTCAATGATATCTCAATTTTAAAAAGTACCTTACTGGTACTCCTCAAAACTGTCCAGGTCATCAAAAACAAGGAAAGTCAAAGTGATAAGTATCCTAAAGAGCTAGACACTAATTATAATATGGTGTCCTGGATGGGAACCCAAAACAGAAAAATCACATTAGGTAAAAATTAAATAAGTCTGAATAAACTATAGACTTTAGTTAACAACATGGTATCAATATTGATTCATTGGTTATAACAAATGTATTGTACCAATATAAGATGTTAATAATAGGGCAAGCTGGGTGAAGAGGTATATCTGCACTATCTTCTCAATTGTTTTGTAAATTTAAAACTTTGCCAAAAGTAGTTTATTTATAAAAAAAGTTCTTCTTTATAGTTGATCAAATTCATCACACTGTAATTTTAATTACTTTAATATTTTTATTATAAAATTCTACTTTATTATGAAAGCAATATGTACCTATATGAAAAATATATAAAATATTAATAACTAATCACTCATAATCTCTCACTGGTTGAGAGTCCATAGAAATAATTTAGCATATGAATATCTACAAATATTTATATAAATATCTTTCCATTATTTAGAACGTAATGTACCTGCACTTTTGTGTCCTATTTTATTTATTTGATATTGTTATAAGTGTTCCTCCTCACCAATAAATATTCTTCATAAATATCACCTTCATAAGTAAAGGCTTGAATCTATCTCTTTGGTTTCCATGTTTATTTTAACATCCACAGCTATTTGGTGACACTGAAAATAAATCAGTAAGCTTCTTATTATACGTTACAAATTATTTGAACATCAGATAACCTCATCTTCTTTCTAAAAC
Source organism: Eptesicus fuscus (assembly GCF_027574615.1). NCBI lineage: Eukaryota > Metazoa > Chordata > Mammalia > Chiroptera > Vespertilionidae > Eptesicus > Eptesicus fuscus. The sequence goes on from NC_072480.1 coordinate 20,700,085, forward strand.
CCACTCAATCACTGAAGTTCCTGGGTAAGGTCAATGTAGAAAGAAGTAAAGTTCTAAAGATGGAGCACATGCTCAATACATCATTTTTTCAACTTATGACTCAGTGGTTTGTTCTTTAGGGACAGAAAAAAACCCATGGTATAAAAGCAGCCACAAAAAAGTGTCCTATTTTCCACTTTAATGGCTGCACCCCATAATTTCCTTAGCCATTGCCCATTGCTGAACATTAAAATTGTTTCAAACTTTTGGCTCTCATATATAATAATGTGATGACCTTTTCTGGCTATGGAATTTTCACTTTCACTTATTTCCATATTTCATTGGTAGGCTATAGTCCTAGAAGAATTATTCTATGAAAAGGTAAAATTTTAAACCCCTTGATTCATCTATTAAGCTATAACTTATAATTCTGCAGCCAACATCATTTTCAAAAAGCATAACCTTTCATATTCTTAAAGTGAGCTATTCAACTTCCTCCTCACCAGATTCAGTAACTTCAGTTTCTTTAAACTTTAAGCTCCTCTCAAAGGAGTGAAAAGATTCTAGACTCCAAGATGTATAATCTGTCTTGGATGGAGAAGCTGGTATACTACAAGGCTCTTCAAGTATGATGAAGGATTTGGAGTCCATTTTCCCCACAATCACACACAGCCTTCACATACTGCTCTCCAATGTATTCTCTCCCTAATGTAGGAAGACTGCTGTCTCTATCCCAACAATAAAAAAGAGAAAACAGACAGAGTGATCACATTGACTAAACAAGAAGCTAGCATGATTGTATATAAGTATACATACAAAGACAATGGGACTGAATATTTTAAATCCAGACCATACCACTGATATGTATTTATGTCTCTTAACAGAGTTATTTATTATTCAACAAATATGCACTAAGTGTCTGCTATGTGCCAGGCACTGTGGTAGATGTAGAGCATATGATGGCAAACAGCATAGACACAGTCTCCACCCACGTGGAGTTTAGTTTACGTGGGTGAGTATGTGTAACAGGCACCATGAAGTCAGATGGAAAGCCTGTGGACAACACAATGCAACGTGACCTTTCAATCCCAGCCTAACCAGCCCCACTCCCAAGTCCTCCCACACTCAGAAGAGAAGTCTTTGTGAGTTTACCTTCCCTATGCCCGACATGCGATGGGGAGGTGATGCAGAGAGCAGAGGCAAAGCCCTGGATTTAACTGAGACGCCAGATCTGAAAGAGGAAAAAAGGTGACCTTTCCCCACCCCTTTCAGGCCCCATATTCAATGCTTCCATGAAGGTAGATGGTAAACAGGAAAACTCACCACCACCCTGACTGTGACCTACTATCTGCTAGGCGAGACTGACAGGTTTCCTATGCAAATAAAGCCTTCTCCCTCTGTGTCTAGGGCAGGTTTTATTTGCAGAGCAACTGACCAAATCCTGGGGCTCTGGTGCCAGCCCAGACTTTCGAGGACCCCGGGTCTTCCAGAGTATGTCTGCTCACACTACTAGTCAGCCCAAGCGTGTCTTCTGTCTATTTCTTTGCTCGTCTGTTTGTCTTCTCTTCAAATCTTTAGCAATTCAATAATAAACACCAGAAATTTAACTCCACTCAAAACATTCACAAACACACTGCAACCATGCTTAATGGCATTGAAGCGAAGGAAGTGGGGCTGGGGGAAACAGGGTGTTGGTGGGTGTTCCCAGTTCCTATGGTCACAGTCTAGCCACAGTCTTAAAACACATGGTATCGGGTTCTCAGCTAGCCCCCTCGGCGGGAAGAGCTGGGAGTTTCTGACCTCCTTTGGGGTTAGGGCTGCTGGTCTCAGTCTGTGCGTAAGCGAGTGGTCACAGTCCTTAATTGCAAAGGGGAAGTGGTCAGAAAACACACTCTGTCTGGTGAGATTGATAACTTGTAAGATATCTTGGAAGGATGTCAGGAAGTAACAATGAGGTTGTATGTGAAACTAAATATACATGTATCACTTGCATGTTTGCTTATTATTTCCAACATACTCTGAAAAGAAAAGAAAAAAAAAGCAGAGGGGAAGGAGTGTGAAATGGAATCCATAACAGAAACCAATAATATTCTCTACTGTTTCCTTTCTTTGGTAAAAAGACCACTTTGAAATAATAACAATTAACATTAAATCCAACACTGACTATGTCCTGGTTACTACTCAATGCATTTTCTATGCATTGACTCTGTTATTCATCCTAACAGTCCTTTAAAAGAATTCTGTCTCCATTGTACAGACAATAAAACTGAGGCCCAGAAAGTAGTCACACCCAACGTCACTAAGATCTAGTAAGTAGTGTAAGTGGGCTTTGTCTCCAGGCAGATGGTTCCAGATTCCATGTACTTAACAATTGCACCCTAAACCTGAATAATCGCTATCAAGTTCAAAACCAACTTATCCCAGAGAAAAGGGATATACGTTTTTGATCACGCTGCTAATGAAGTTGTTGTCAGCAAGATTAAGTTACAAGGATCAGGAGTGATTCTAAATTTAAAACTAAAAGCATTTCTTTTGTGCTGCCTTTCTTAAGATGAAAGCAATCTAGAGAAATAAAATAGTCTTTGACCATATGAAACTTCCATTTTGACAAGGAATGTTATTTTGTTTGGAGCCACCTTGTTATCTGAGCTACTGTTTTGTTACCTGACCTAAGGTGAAGGAAGGATATGCTGTATTATCAATTGCTACGATTCTAAGTAGTTAAGTCTAGAAACAAAATAAAGCCTCATAAGCTGGTAGACAATGAAACTGAGACCACAAAGCACATTTGGTGATCATAGGCCTACACTTCGTCTTCCAGTAAAGACATGAGGAAGAGTTTCTGCACCTTTATGAGCTGGGTCTGTTTAAAGTCAGAGTCAGGGCTGGAGGTCTTTGCTTTTGTGCCTAACCATTGGTGAATTTTTTGGCGCCTATGTGGAAGCCTTCATTAGAGCGGCCTAAAGATTGCATTAAATCCAGCAAAAACGTGAGTACCTACTGTACAAAAAAGACTATTCTAGAAGTTATTGAGGACACACAGAAGGTAACAAGACAAAGGCCTTGTCCCCCAAGAACTCACAGGGAAAACAGAGTCACAATTGTCTCCATGTGAAGCTCTGGGACTTCAAATTAGAGGGAAATAGTCTATTTGAAGGGATGGGTGGAATGTCTTTGGGGAAATTTAGGGTTTGAACTGGACTTTGCAAGTGAGTAGGCTATCAATAGGTAAATAAGGGAAAAGAAGGAAATTTCAGGTCAAAGAAACACCAAGACTAAGAGCCCAGGTGTGAGAGAATACACTCTTAATCCTGAATGGAGAGGGCAAACCAGCCCAATTGTGAGCCCAGAATGTGTGTGTGTGTGTGTGTGTGTGTGTGTGTGTGTGTGTGAGTGAGTGAGAGAGAGAGAGAGAGAGAGAGAGTGTGTGTGTGTGTGTGTGTGTATGTGTGTGTGTGTGTGTACATGCCTGCAAGCAGCTGTGTGTGGGGATCAAGGTGTGGGTCCTCTAACAAAGACTGAAAATGTAAGCCAGGGCAATGTTGTCTGAGGTGAAGGATGAGTAACTTTATTCTGCAGGTTAAGGTGGTGGATGGTCATCCAAGTTTCTGAGCAGTTGAATGACATGATTAGAACTTGAAGAAGATTTGAAATGTCTTGAGGAAGTGCACCCCAGTTGCAGGTCATAGTGACCCTAATTGCCCAACCTAGAGGATGACTTGGGCAATAGTGTTCCTGAAGTCTGCCTCTGGCTTCAGTGTGGGCCTACACACTGTAGGACAGATGGGCAGGGTCAATTTGATCCTGGCTTCTGCCTGGGGAATCTATAATAATAAAAGCGTAATATGCTAATTAGACCAGACAGCCAGATGACCTTCCGGATGAAGCCAGGCTACGAGGGCCGAGCCCCTTGCACAAATTTCATGCATTGGGCCTCTAGTAATAATACAATTAACATGGCAGATAAGCAGTTACTGTGTAATACTGAGATTACATAGGAACCACTAACCCCATGCTGATGGGCTCACCCATTTTCTTGGAGGATAAAGCCTGGAAAGAGATTTCATTTACTTGGAGGCAGGTATTAGGTGGAGCTCATGCTCCAGACTCAGACACAGAAGCTCATATGTGAGCCTCAGACCCCAGTATCTAGGTGGTCCTTGGCAAACTACAAACTTCATGGATTAGTCTGCCAGGGCTGCCATAATATCATCTCACAGATTCGGAGGCTGGAAATCCAGGAACAAAGTGTCAGCAGGGTGGGTTCCTTCTGAGAGTTGTTGGGGAGGATCTGCTCTTGGCCTCTCTCCTTGGCTTTGAGGGTGTTCTTCATGTTCCCATGGTGTTCTCTGTGTCCAAATGTACCCTTCTGTTAAGGACAACAGTTTATTGGACTAGACCCCACCCTAATGGTCTCATTTTAACTTGATACCTTTTAAAGACCCTGTCTCCAAATGTCACACTGAGAGTTATGACTTCAAAGTGAATTTTAAGGATACACAACTCAATACATAATACTCACTTTCCTTATTTGTGAAATGTTACTAGTAATACCGCTTACCCATTGTATATGTTATAAGAAATAAGTGACTCAGGCCTATGGATTGCTTTTAACAGTGCATGACACACAGTAAGTGCTCAGTACATAATAGCTAGTGCTACACACACATTAACCAAGGGATGTTCTCTATCTATGTCCTGATGGCCCATGCCTTGCTGCCAAAGGAAGGTTGGGCTGATTGAAGTATAAGCAATCCATTAAAAGTCCATGACGTTCATTATGAAGGTGTTCCCAATGGCTCTTAAGTCACCTTAACAGTTTTGAATAAACATATTCTTCACTGAGCAAAGTTTCTTATGATAAAATGGAAAAAGGACACAGGCAGAACTTTTATATTTTTTTCTCAGAAAACATAAGCCTCACTGCACTTTCAAATGCAGACGGACAGCAGTCTGATTGATGAGCTTGTATAACCAAGGCCAATTGGAGTTGCAATGTTGTGGCTCCCGCTGCCTTCGCATCCCTCCTGCTGGAGAAGAGAGCCAGGACGGCCCTGGGAAACAGACTGTGTTTCACTGCCAGTGCCGACTCAGCAGCAAGCGTGCAAGGATGGTTATTTGTGGGAGGCATGAAGAGTGGCTATTATTTTAAAAGAAATTCTCATAGAAAGAATGTTGGATTTAAAATAAATAAATGGGCTCATGGAAGCTGAATAAAACTGCAATATAAGTCAAATGCTGAGCATTAGACCGTGTCCATCCACTAAGCATGAAAACGGCTGTCACAGTTCTGTGCTCTCAGTACTTTCAAGATCCACATAACAATAATTGCAGTAAAACAGAATGCTTCTAGAATAACAGTTCATTTAATTCATAATGCCTGCTTTATAATTTGGGACTGTAGTTTAGATTAGGCACGGCACATCACTGGTCCTATTGATAGGTAAGATACATGTACCTGTTTCATAGATTTTTTTTTTTCATTTTAACATTTCCAAAATTAGCATGTATCTTTAAAATGATGTGATAGAAAACATTGTGTCATAAATCAATTGGCAGCACTTTTTTCTTAGTGGTACATAAATACTGTCAGGCTAACCATGGTAACACAAATTCAAAGAAATGTGGTAGCAATTATAAACTTACCTGAGTGTCTTTTGGGAATAGAAACATGACTTGCATCCTCCTCCTTATATCTCCCCATATTTCTCCTTCTAGACCTATAATGTGGAATAAGTAAGAATATACTCAAGAAGCAAATGTAAAAATAAATAAATAAATAATGGACATAGAGATTAGTGATCTAACTGATATCACACTGCAAATTAGCAGTGAGTACTTCAGACTCAACAACGTTGGAGTGGACCTAATAGGCCATGCAGATGAAGACTGTGAGATTATAAAAGGACAACCATGGAGTCGCTGGTGTGTGTGTTGTGTCAGCGTGAGTTTGTATTTTCAGGGCCCTAGCATATCCTGGGAGTTGGAAAAGGGAAGGAAGTGGAAACAATATAAACAGGAAGTGCTGGATATAAGAAGCCTGAGCAGCAGAGACAGCTGTTGAAGACCTAAGCCTCAAAGGAGAGTCAGACCCCAGCTTTCTTATTGTGCAAATACACAGTCCCCAATTAAATTGTTAGCTTCCTATACAGATTTTAGGTCCACAAAGGGGACCATGCAATTTCAGGCCCTAATATCCCGAAGAACTGGAGATTCAATCAATTAGTGCTTAATAAACATCTCTCTAAGGAAACTTTAAACATTTCTGTTATGATATCTACCATAAGAAGAATGAAAAAAGGTGGATAAACTCATGCCCAAGCTCCAGGAAAATTCTTCCAGCAGGACTAAGGCCTCTAGTGTCAAGGAAGATCAAAACAAAAGTTAAACTTGTTCACACAAATTGAGGACTGACTTGTCCTGTAAGTACACCTGCCTCCTTTAAGTTAATGACTCTTAGACCTTCTTTAGTGTTTCTACTAAAGTAACCCTATGTTACACTAGGCTATACGATAACATTGACGATAACATTTTCAGGTTTTTGTTCCTGTCAAACAGCACTATCTAACATTGTTTGACAGTCATAAATCAAAGAGATTAACCAGAGAACTTATATGCATACTAGAGGCCTGGTGCATGGGTCCCTCGGCCTAGCCTGCAGGGATCAGGCCAAAATCAGCTCTCCAACATCCCCCGAGGGGTCCCGGATTGCTAGAGGGCTGTTCTAGGGTGACACACCTCAGAATCAGGCTCCCTCCTCACTGGTTCCTGGTGCATCACCCAAGAACTGCAGCTGCTAAGTCACCGCAGCTCAGCAGCTCCTGCGTTGAGCATCTGCCTCCTGGTTGTCAGTGCACATCATAGCTACCAGTCAAACAGTCGAATGGTCGGACAGTCACTTAGGCTTTTATATATACACTAAAGGCCCGGTGCATGAAATTCGTGTACAGGATGGGGAGGGGTTCCCTCAGCCCAGCCTGCACCCTCTCCAATCTGGGACCCCTTGGGGGATGTCTGACTGCCGGTTTAGGCCCGATCCCTAAGATCGGGCCTAAACCAGCAGTCAGACATCTCTCTCACAATCTGGGACCACTGGCTCCTAACTGCTACCTGCCTGCCTGCCTGATCGCCCCCAAGTGCTCCCCCTGCTGGCCTGATCACCTCCAACTGCCCCCCTGCTGGCCTGGTCACCCTCAACTTCCCCCCACCGGTCTGGTCACCCTTAACTGCCCCCCCCCACTGGCCTGATCACCCTCAACTGCCCCCACCCGCCAGCCTGGTCGCCCCTCACTGCCCTGCCTGCTGGCCTGGTTGCCACCAACTGCCTCCCCTTCTGCTGGCCTGATCACCCCTCACTGCCCCCCCGTAGGCCTGGTCACCTCACGCAGCCTGCTGCTCGGTCGTTTGGTCGGCCCTCACTAACCCCCTGCCGGCCTAGTCGCCCCATGCAGCCTATTCAGTCGTCCGTTCGGTTGTGATGGTCACTTAGCCTTTTATATATATAGACTAGAGGCCCAATGCACAAAATTCGTGCAAGAGTAGGCCTTCCTTCCCCCAGTTGCCAGCATCGGCTTCCCTCTGACACCCGGGACCTGGGTTTGCCTCGCAGCTCCAGCTTCATCTGGAAGGTCATCAGGAAGGACATCTGGAAGGACGTCTGGTCTAATTAGCATATTACACTTTTATTATTATAGATAGATATGCATAACACAGACACTAGAGTGGTGAAGGCCTGGGGGCATGTGAGGTTGAGGGGGCCAATGGGCAGACAAAAGGGGATATCTGTAACACTTTCAACAATAAAAATAATTTTTTCAAAAAAGGAAACAAGCATATTTTAAAACAGAGAAAGGATTAAATAGGTTCACCATTTGACCCAAGGGAATCACTTTGTGGTCTTCTTTCTCCAGCTATGAAAAAAAAAAGGAACTTATAGCAATCGTTTCAGAAGGAGTCTTAAATACAACCTACAAAGGACAACATAATTGTAGAAGAAATATTTTAAAATAAAATAATGTAAGCTCATTTGTTGCAACTTTTCCTCATTTTTCTCATTTTCTCCTTCCTATTTCCCATCTACACAGGAGGCCTCCCACCTATCTTCGTGTTGTATTATTTGCTCCATATACCGTTGAACAGCTATTTATTGGGAACATCAAGTGTCAAGTACTCTGCTAGGCTCTAAGGATATGGTACTGAAGAAAACAAACAGCCTCTGCAATCATGGAGCTTAAGCCAATTACTAGGGTGAAGAGCCCATTCCCCTCTCTAGCTCTTCCATGAATTTTTTCAGTGAGCATTTCTCCTTGAGTTTGTAAAGCAAACAAGAATGTGGTCCTAGGTGCTTAGGAAAGAAAGTCTAGTAAAATGGAATTTCCAACTGAGAAGAGCATCTCTCCCATCTCTGCCTGGGGCCTTTGGTTTTTGCTTAGCATTTATAAATGTCATTGTGATACAACATCATGTGAAAAGTGCCAAATAACCTATAGAAATCTGTAACACTTCCTATTGTCATCCCTGCACTATGATTATTAGTGCTATATCCCCAGCACTGTCTTTTCAAGACTAGAAGAGATCCTGGCTTCATTATTCTTTGGTATAAAACACTTTCTGAAGCTTTCATCTGGAAACAAAGAGTAAATTCCAACAGCCTAAAGGGACTGGGTTAGAAATAAAGACAAAAATGGAAGCGAGGAAAGCTTGTTTAAAGTGGAACCATGTGGACAAAATAGATCTAAATTGAACATGAGGTGTGAGGTCTTGAACCAGTAGCAATCTACTGCATGATACACATTTTTACTGACATTTTTACATCCTATAAATTCCATGTATTGTCTTGAGAAATGTGATTTTCGATGAAAAGGACCAGAAAAAGTGGTCTATTATTTTATATATCATTACAGACTTGGGATAGAACCGCAAACCAGAAACAGAGGAGCCAGACAAGTTCACGACCCATCAGCAATACCACTATCAGCCATTATCAGTAACTGAACTTTCTCCTGCCTTCCGCCAAAGCCCCGCTAAAGCAGTTTGCCTGAAATAGCATGCAAAGACTTAGATTTTCCTCTTTTACCAGTCTGATTTTTTTGTTTAATTTTCATATCACCAGCCACATAGGCTAGAGTCCTGAGCAGCATTATGGCTGAGATGTGATTGGAAGACTCACAACTCCTTTTGCATTGAACAAAAAATTTGGGCTTTTTCCTCACCTTGGAGGGGCCCCACAAAGAGAGCTTTGGGTGGCATCTTTCATAACTGAAAGAGAAGATACAGTATTCTATGGGTAGAGGAGGGGGAGCTACAGATCGGGCTCTGCAGACTCATGTGCACTTGGTCCACAAAAAGTGAAGAGAGAAGGAAGGAAGGAAAGAAGATGAAGAGAGGAGGGAGGGAGGAAGTCCATTAGTACTAGCCTCCCACATCTTACAACCCAGAGAAGGAGAGAAACAATCAGGTAAAAATCCTCTAGTAGATAATCACAACTGTGGTAAGGGCTGGAAAGGAGCACTCTGGACTGATAGTAAAGCACTTGGCAGGAGGAGCCTGACCTTCTGAGCAGGCCAAGAAGGCTTCCCCCCAGGAAGTGATGCTCAAGCTGATAGACCAACACTATGCTTTGACCAGGAGACTATGGGAGCGGGGAAGAGTCTCAGGCAGAGGAACAGCATGTGCTGAGGCCATGTGGCTGGATGAATCATGGCTCAGAAGAAAGAAAGAAGAGCAGAGCTGTTGGAGCCCAGAGGGCAGAAGGGTTAATGGGGGAGAGGAGTCCTCACAGAAGCTTGATCATGAAGGGTTGGCCAGACAGCAAAAGAGTTTGTCTTCATCCTAAGAAAATGGGGAAACCCAATGGGTTTTAAGCACAAGACAGACTTTCTTTTAAGTTTATTAATTTTTTAATTCTTACCTAAATATATGTTTTTATTGATTTTAGAGAGGAAGGGAGAAAGAGACACACACAGAAAGAGAGCGAAACATCGATGTGAAAGAGAAACTGATCAATTGCCTCCCTCACATGCCTCGACTAGGGATCAAATCTGCAACCTAGGTATGTGCCCTCGCCAGGTATCAAACCTGAAACCTTTCAGTGTACAGGAAAAGGCTCCAACCAACTGAGCCACCTGTCCAGGGCAAGACAGACGTTTTTTAAAAGATCCTTGTGGTTTTAGTGTGGAGACTGATTTTTGGAGGGTAAAAGGCGATACAAGAGACCAATTACTGTAGGATAGGAGCTACAGCAACCCTCCAGGCTAGACAAGACTCACTATTCATCGGGTGTGATGAGTAACTGAGTCATGGAATGGGCAATGTCCATAGGAAAGCAGCAAGAAAGACCAGTTGATAGCCACTCAGCATCCATCAACCTGCCAGCTTGGGCAAAGGAAGCTCCTTGCTACAGGTGAGGCATTCTATACTCTCCGCCTCCCCGCTTCCTGACCCCATGCCGCTGCCCTGTGAGAACTAGAAAGACTTGCCCTGCCTTCTGCCTACAGATGTTCGGTTTCTTACTTGACTCCTGCCCAATGTTTGTTGTCTTTGTTTCCTCTGCCACGGTGGGTGACTAATGAATGGCTCTATCTACAGGCTTGAGGCACACAAGACTCTCAGGATCTAAGCGAAGGGATTTGTAAAGTGCAGAGGTAAGAGAGAAATTTACTAATTAGTATATTGCATAATTATCCCAGTATATTACTTCTAATAAAACAACAGTTCACCTTTCATATTATTTCTAATAAAACAACAGTTTACCTTTGTCTGCTGGCTCCACAGCACTTGGCAATACTTACACTACCCCTCGGAATCAAGCTGAAGACCAGACCCCAAATCCTTGGTCCTGTTATACCTTCCATTTTTCTCCTACTTCACCCTCCTCATTAGCCAATTTCACCTCCTCCTGTTGATTCTCAGAAAAGTGAACTCTCAACCAGTTCTAGGGTTAGTTAAGTCTTCTCCCAAAGGTGAGTCACGGTCCCAAGGCACTAAACCTTTCTGAATATTTCTCTTGTGCAGATTTCCTTCCTCATTCTCATAAAAAGGATCTCCTGGCTCAGCTGTTTCTGTTTGAAGAAACAGAAATCACAACCTCTGCTTCTTGCAGCATGTGACATCCATGATCTCACAGGCAGATCGAAACTTAAAGAGCAGATGAGCAAGCAAAAATAGATAAAGATAAGTGATTGTCAAAACCCAATAAAAAAAGAAATATGGTAACTACTTTATCAGTAAATATAAATTTTCTACATTTTAATTCAGAGAAAACACCATCCCATAATAATGGCCTGCATTGTAGAAAACAACACCATTTGGTACTTTATCACATCCCAGACAGAGTTCATTTCTTTTCTGATGTCCACCTTGCCCCTACATTATCATTGTTCATCATTTCTGAAAGAATGTGGTATTACCTTTGTAAGAACAATAATGAGTCTGGCAGATATATTGATGACAGTCTTCCACATGAAAAGCTATAAAAGAAAAAGACTTTGATTTTAGACTGATTGATTTTTCTGCTCTAGTGTAATGGGAATATTGGCTGTTCTCCAAGAAGTTTCAGAAAAACATCTGACTTTTCTTTCAGACTCTTAAGGAAACAATGATTCATGTTTACCTTGCTGTTATGATGATTATGATGAATGGGTGAATTACACATTCACAGTAGAAACACAGAACAATATGAAGACCGTTTTAAGTTCTATATGATTTCCAAACATTAACCCAGACTAAAAGCAGAGCATGTGGTATGTACCAATAGCTATAGTCCTTTCTACATATCCCATGCATTGGCTTCAGGGGAGAAGGAAATAAATCCAAGTGTGGACGAGCCCAGGGCCCATCTCATGAACAGGCTGCTGTCTGTATGAAGTGATTTCAAAGTCACTAGGAAATACTTCTCTATCCTCAACTGGCTCTCTGATGATACTTAGAAATGTTCACACATTGCTCACTTTTTAAAGTTGAGCCCTTGTTGAAATGTAAATGTTAATGAGGAAGCGAAGACATTTGGCCATTATACATACTGATAATGTATTAGTTGAGGTTCTTTAGAAAATCAGAACTAATAGTATATATATATATATATATATATATATATATATATATATGTATGTACTAGAGGCCCATTGCAGGAAGATTCCTGCAAGAATAGGGCTTCCTGCAGCCATCTCCACTGCCCCGCCTGCTTCCCTCCCTTCTTGGCTTCCTTCTACACTGTCTTCAGTCTTTGCTCTGTGCCTGTATATGCAAATTAACAGCCATCTTGGTTGGGTTAATTTGCATACTTGCTCCTTATTGACTGGTGGGCGTGGCTTGTAGGCATAGCAGAGGTATGGTCAATTTGCATGTTTCTCTTTTATTAGATAGGATATACACACACTGAGTGGCCAGATTATTATGATCTCTGAATGCATAATAATCTGGCAACTCAGTGTATATCTATATAATAAAAGGCTAATATGCAAATTGTCCCCTCGACCAGGAGTTCGACCAGCAGGCAAGCCGGCCAACCACCCATATCCCCTCTCCCTGGCCAGGCTGGCCGGACCCCACCCATGTACGAATTCATACACCAGGCCTCTAATATATATATTAGGATGAGAGGGAGTATGGAAGTAATCTAAGACAGAATTAACCTAGAGTCCCTCAACTCATCTGTAGAGGCCTTTGGACCACTCTTGAATTGTGTATATATATATATATATATATATATATATATATATATATATATGAGAGAGAGAGAGAGAGGGGGAGAGAGAGAGAGAGAGAGAGAGAGAGAGAGAGATTTATTTTAAGAAATTGACCCACATAATTGTGGGGGTTGGCAAGTCTAAATTTTGTAGGGCAGGCTGTCAGACTGGAAATTTTGTGAGGAATTGATATTGCAGTCTTGAGTCCAAAGATTATCTGGAGGCACAATTCCTTGTTTTTTAAGCCTTAGTCAGTTTGGCTCAGCAGATAGAGCATCGGCCTGTGTACTGAAGGGTCCTGGGTTTGATTCCAGTCAAGGGCACATGCCTAGGTTGTGAGCTCAATCCCCAGTAGGGGGCAGCCGATCAATGATTCTCTCTCTCACTGATGTTTCTAGCTCTCTCTCCCTCTCCCTTCCTCTGTGAAGTAAATAAAAATATTTTTTTAAAAAAAGAGTATCTAAATCTTTTCTCTTAAGGCCTTAGACTGATTAGATAAGGCCCACCCACATTACAAAGAGTAATGTGCTTTATTCAAAAAGTTAATCCTATATAATAAAAGGCTAGTATGCAAATAGACCGAACAGCGGAGCAACCGGAACAACCGAACAACCGGTTGCTATGATGTGTACTGACCACCAGAGGGCGTGCATGGAACATGGCAGGTGTTGACTGTGGCAGGATGGTGGAGCAGGTGAGCAGGGTCTCCAGATCAAGGCGGGGCACCAGCTGCTGTCATCAGGGCGAGACTTTGGTGGTTACTGAAAATTCTTTGCCCCCACGCACCGTGGTCTCACCCGGCACTTGCACCGGCTGATAGCGCCAGCCCCACTTGCAACCACTGATGGCGCCGGCCCCAATCGTTCAGCACCATCAGCGCATGGGAGGGGCAGCAGAGGGAGCAGGGCTGCCGGCAGATAGGGGACCAGGGGCCGCAGCAGGAGGGGTCAGGCAGGGGCATGGAGGACGGACTGAGACCCACCCCTGTGCCTACTGCAGCCTCATGGCCCACAGTTCCTTCCAAGGTGCACAAATTCATGCACTGGGCCCCTAGTCATATATAAAATATACCTTACAGAAACATCTAGACTAGTGTTAGATAAAACAACTGGGCACCATAGCCTAACCAAGTTGATACATAAAATTAACCATTACAAACAACTTAGCTTGAATTCTTCCACCATATTTATTTGTCAATTTTCTGAGGGGTCAGTATTTGGGAAAGGCTAGTTTTGACAAAGCATAAATGAGGAGATAGGAGAAATGAACAACAGGACAGGAATATCTGACAATAGGAAGCATAATTATCATTGTAGAGGGGAATCCAAGACCAGGAAAGGGATGGTGAGGGAACAGGGTGCTGGGAACTTGGCTGTGGGAAAGAAGACTGGCTTTGGGAAGGAATTTCGCCCAGAAGTTGAAGGATGAGGAGGAGTATGGAAATAATCTAAGACAGAATTAACCTAGAGGCCCTCAGCTCATCTGTAGAAGCCCTTGGACCACTCTTAAACTAGTGTTTTGTTGGATTAATATAAGAAATAACAAGAAGAAGATGCAGGTTTATTGATTGGCTTCACCAAGTGCCAGACTCTACTCTAATTTCTTTATGTATTCACTTATTTAATCTTCCTGATAATGAAATAAAAACAATTCTATTATTGTTTCTATTTTACAAATAAGAAAACAGACCTGGAGAGGCTAAGCAACTTTCCCAGAGTCAAACAAATAGAAATCAGCAGAGCTGGGATTTAAACTATGCAACCTGTCATCAGAGCTCTTACTCATGAACACTATACCATTGTCTAGTAAGTGATTCTGTGTTCTTTGTGTTAGGACATATACATATACAGTATGTTCCTTTTAGTACCAGGAAAAAGATTGTATCTCCCAAGAAAGTGGTTTATTTAGATGTATCAGATAGTGTAACCCACTTGGTTTTCTCCTTCTGCATACTTTGTCATTTTCTCTTACAATTTCAGCAGCCTCCGTTTATGTGTATTTATTTTTCAAATTACCCCAAACCCTATTTATAAGTAAGGAAGTTATAAATCCTAAAACATTTGTAGCATTTATACATTATTTTATCACTTAAAATAATCAAATAACTATGGACATTGAGAAATTTCATATTATTTAAGAAGTCCTATTATCCCAGAAAACAAATCTAAAAGCAATTTCTCTGACAGGAATAGCTGAGGCTCAAACAAACTCCAAGATTTCAAGACCAGAGCTTTCAGAACCATTACATTGAAGCTGAATATTCCAAGATTAAGTGGGAATAGATAGGAATAAATCACTGGAAATTTCAGGCTTTGGAAGCACCAGCCCCTGCTCCCCCTCCAGCACCCAGAAGAACCAACTTCCCATATGGGCCTTCTAGGGGTCCATCCAGAGATTATTATACAACACACAAGGTTCTTGAGGAAAAATTATTCAGAAAAGAGATAGGACCTTAGACTTCTAAGGCCTAGAACAATTCCAGGAAGAGAATAAGGGAAGATAAAAATTGCCCACCATGTCCTGGCAAAGCAACTGGTCTGCTCATTAGAGTTGGTCCTTATCATGTTCTTGTTTCTCCAGCTTTGATTTAACTAGGTGACCATGCCTGGTATATGCTATATACTGCCTGGCCTTGATTTTTGTGTACAGAGCCCAGTTTCTATATCCTGTCAGGGGCCTCCATCTGACTCTAAGCCATCACTTGACTTCTACCAGAGAATATGTCCACTCTAGCCAATATCCTGCCTTATCTCAGCCCCAGCCCACTGTGACTCAAACTGCTGACTCCACCCCTAAACATTGTCTTTATCCCAACCCTTTGTAGTGGGATGGCAGTTCCCACACACTATGTGATACAGAACAGAATACCATGGACACAAACCACCTCTATCACCTGATACTCCATGACCAGAGCTTTCAAGACCATTATATTGAAGCCGTAGGGTCTCAATCCTGGTTCCTTTGTAAAACTGCCAGAGTCAAGTACAATACAACACAGCATGGTCAGCTTATTTTCTAGCCCAGGTTGAAGTCTAGCCCAGAGCTGTGGACCAGCCATCTCTTTCTTCTATACAGGGTAAGCTTTTAAATGAGCCAGCCAACTGGGCAGGGTTGCCAATAGATTATATCCCCCTTGTGCTGTGAACCAGCAACCACAGGAAAAATCAAGTCAGAAAACATTAAGGCCAAGGTTATGAGAATTGGGAAAGTCCAGAGGACTTCACTGAAGTATATCTCACAAACCACACACGCATTCTAGGCAATAAAATTCCAGCCATCTGGTGGTACTTACAATAGACTGAAGTATACTTGAGACACAGGAGTCTCAGAAGCTTTCAGTGACTGCTGATCTCCAATTGTCTCACCGATTGTTTGACAATCCCTTTGAGGCTTCAAACAACCCCCTTTTTTCTTCACAGTCTTAGGGATCCAGTGTCCATGAATTACACCAGGCTTGAACGTCCCATGGACTTAACTCCGAGTTTGAATGCTGAGCCATTCTTCAGGACTACTGGCCCATCCACCATTAGGAAGCATCACACAGACTATCTCCATCTGGAAAGTTCTGTGATAGAGAAGGTGTCTGGCTTTTAAGGGTTTCCTGCAGCATCTTCATGGTCATACATCAACCTGTTCCTAGGTTCACTTGTGCCATCTGTCAGTGCTCTCATCCATGTTCCACCCTGGATCCTAAAGAGGAAATACATGCACAAAGAGCAAGGGAAGAGTCTCTTAGTAGAATGGGAGAGCTATAATCACCAGGAGGAAGAGTAGATGCTGGGGCCGGGCTGGGGGTTAGGGGGACAGCAAAAACAGAACCAGACCTTGGTTTCTGCCACACTTATTTCTGTATTTTGGTGGGTTTTTTCCAATATATTTTTATTGATTTCAGAGAGGAAAGGAGAGGGAGAGAGAATGGTCAATTGGCTGCCTCCTGAACTCCCCCTACTGGGGACTGAGCCCACAACCCAGAGCATGTGCTCTGATGGGGAATAGAATCATGACCTCTGGTTCATAGTCCAATTCTCAACCACTGAGCCACTCCAGCAGGGCTATTTCTGTGTTCTTGATGTAGCCTCAGCCTGCTTCACTCTCTTATCTGGCCTTGAATCTTGCATATAAGTAACCCATAGCCTGTCTGATCCGTTGCCTTGCTCTGGTTTTGTCTTGGTCACTCTCTTGGTCACACTCAAGCCTCAATTCCACAGAAGCCTCGCTGAGACTGTGAGCCAAGCCAAGCTGAAGCTTGGTAGATGGTGTCTCCAATTTGAGCCCTCTTGAGTCTACCTGTTACAGGGCATACTAAAAAAAGGCAGAACCTGAGATTTCTGTGGGTCCGACCAGGAGAGACAAATCTGTAAATATGCTAACCAAACAGATAGCTGGCTTTGGGTTACTGAATGGATTCTTTAGGGATTAATCCCAGAAAGAAGATAATCAGGTGATAGCTATAGAGAAAAACAGAATTGCATTTAACTAAAGAATGCTTTCCAACAATAGTTGACCTATAAACTGCTTAAACTGCAAGGAATTTTGAAAATATTCTCAACTGCCATGTGGAGAAAATGTGTAAACGTGTATATCAGGTAAGATTCTAGTACGTATCAGTTAAAAATCTAGCTGCAAAAAAGTACACCAATTATTACAAGCAAAATGATCAGTCTAGCTTTGGACAGGTAGAGATCCAAATGCTCAAATGAGGCCCTTAGGGGTCTCTTCCTCTCTACCTCCAAGCTCTGCTTTTAACAGTGGTCGCATCTTTGTCAGACACACTGTCCCCCAGAAAGGGAAAGAAGGTCACAAGCAACTTTAGATTCACATCATAACAGCTTAGCATTCCAGCAAAAACAAAAATACACGTGTCTCTTTTCTAATATCTCCAGCCTAAGTCCCAGGGAAAGCTCTCACTGGCCACGCTTAGATCACATGCCATATGTCAACCAATTGCCATGGACAAATATAAGAAATAATGTAACTGGCCTGGGCCAGGGCATCTATACTAATAAAAGGGTAACATGCTAATTAGACTGGATGGACTGGATGTCTTCCAGATGTCCTTCCGGACAAAGCTGCAGCAGCTGTGAGGGCCGAGGGCCTGCAGTGAGGGAGAGATGGTGGTGTGGGCTGGTCCAGCACCCCGGCCCTTCTGCAGAGGCAGCGGGAGAGGGGGCTGTTTGGTCCCAGTCCCAGGGCTGTCCCTTCTGCAGAGACAGCCACAGAGGCAGCAGAGGTTGGATGGGGTGTGACCTGCTGTGCCTCAACCTTCGACAGCCTCTCCCCCAGCCAGCCTGGCCCCAGATTGCCCCTCATCCACCAGTGGGTGGGAGGTGGGGCCAATGTTAAGAAGCAAGGGCTGAGGGCCCACAGCCATGGCGGCCAGCAGGGGCAGCAGCAGCAGCGTGATGGGGGCGGCACCTTCCCCTGATCGGCCCAGTTGCTTCCCTCAGAGGGGGGCCAGACTGAGGCTTAGGCCCGCTCCCCATGGGGAGCGGGCCTAAGCCATCAGTAGGACATCCCCTGAGGGCTCCCAGACTGTGAGAGGGGGCAGGCCAGGCTGAGGGACCTCCCCCTCTCTCCCAGTGCACGAATTTTTGTGCACTGGGCCTCTAGTTTAACATATAATTAAGAGTGTGGCACTCCAAAACCAGGTGGCCTGGATTCAAATCTCACTTAATCTATACTATATATTGGATGTGTGCTCTGTGAATCATTTTTTTTTTAATCTGTAAAATGGAGATAGAGTTTGACCTTATATGAGTATTGCAAAAATCAAAAGAGCTAATAGATGTAAAGTGCTTAGTACACACTAAATAAATTAGATAATCATGTGATGATGGTGATGATGATGATGATGATGATATCGATAATGGTGATGATGATTAGCCCTTCTTTGGGTGGGGAGTGTGGTTAGCCACACAAAAACAGCATGTTTTAAGAGTAAGAGAGAGGTGATTCTTAAAACATAGGGTTCTATTATTAGAAGATGGGTAAATAATCTCAATCAAGCAAACACAACAGATAGGCACCATAGCAAGTGTGTAAACAACTGATATTTATATGTGATGTGGGGGTGTGGAGGTGTGGGAGTGTGAGGGTATGGAGGTATAGGAGTCTGGGGGAGTGGGAGTGGGTATGTATGAGTGATATATATTGGAGTATGGGAAGAGGGCTGGGAGAATAACTGCTCCCAGTGATTCTTTCTTCCAGTTAAACCCTCAGTGTAACCTTCTGTCCCCCCTAATGAGGAGAAGGAGTGCAGCACTGAGTGTGTCCATCACAGTCCCTGAGTGGGGGGTCCAGCATTACTGCTATGGTATCAGTGATACATCAATTCACTGGTGACTTGAATAGAGCTAATGTCTTACAATGGAGGCCTGGCTTATGCTAGGAGAAAATCTGAGTAATAATAAAAGAAACTTTTGCCTATGTGCAACAAGGAGGTTTTTATTTCTCCCAGAACTCAGGAATTCACTCCATAAAATTTACTGAGTATATATCGTGTACCCAGAACCCATTTAGGGCCTAGAGCTTAAATACAGGGAAAGAAATAGAATTAAGAATAAAGATAATAAAGTCTAGGGCCAGAGGCATGGTAAGAGAAAGGAAGAGCCAGAAAACCGTGTTTGTTTTAAGCAGAAGTGTTATCCTTTAGAAATTATTTTCTATATTTATCTTCTAGGAGCAGAGTCCACATTAGATAGACCATAAATTCAACTGAGTTTTGAGAAATAATAATATTCTCAGACTTGCCTGAGGTGGGGTTTGCATGGCTCTATGTTTTTCTTGGTTTTATTTGCATGAGAAAAAAAGAGTAGGGGGGAAAACAGCTTACCAAGCACAGCTGTAAGACTTTAGTTTCAACAAGCTATTAAAATTACTTCTCAGCTCAAAGGGTTGATTTTTTTTATTTTCATGAGCATATCTTGTACAAAAAAGTTAGCCCCATAATTTTCTTCTAAATTTATATTATTTTGTAGATTTTCAGTCTGTCTTTCATTTAGTCAACCATTCAAATGTTTCTATATAATCATGAGTAAAGGAGAAAGGAAGCTAAGGACTTAGGGTTTTTTTTTTACTCCTTAAAGGAAAATTGTTTATCACTTCAGACATGATTCATTAGATAGAATGGCTACAGTTAAGAAGGTTTACAAATAAATGCTAACCATGTTTCTGTCTAATGTTTTTGACCTGTTTATATTACTCGTCCAGTATATGATTTAAATCATTTTCCACTTCCTCATTCACAATCAATTATTATTTATTCTAAGAAAGTTGTCACAGGATGTAATAAAACATTTTAATCATCTTGATGAAATGGTAGAATTGCACATTGTTTAATGAGACATTGTGCTTGGGAAGTATTGGCCTGACCTCCCACATGTCTAACAGGGGGTGTGGGGAGGAGACAATGAATGTCTTCTGAAGTGGAAGAGTGCTCACCATGGGGAAGTGAAAGCTGGTGTTTCATTTGAAGATGCTCTTACTGATAAGTTACTTGCCAAGCACACAAAATTGGCTAGAAAGCAAAACTAGTTGCAACATACAATGTTCAGAGAAAAAAATTGAAGTGTAACAAATTTCCCCCATTCTAATTATAATAACTTTTAGAACAAAAACTGTGGTTTGTGAAGAATCTATTAGACAAAAGTTGGACATTAAAAATAACTCCTCATCTGTCCCTGTCAAGTCTCATGGAGCCAAGTTTAGACCCAGTAAAAGTTATACAACATTCTAATGATATCCAGCTGCTCCAATCCAATGAGAGAGGCCTTAGAAATCAAAGAAAGCCTTTGCTCAGCTGGATTCTTGTGCAGAAATCAATGATATCATAACCTTTGGCTGTTTGAATCTTCTGTGGGGGGAGAGTGACAGGCCATGCACTCAAGACAAAAATGACAACTACAACTTGTGATGGGTATATTGGAGGTCTAAGTGCCTACCATGTTTGATCTTTCAAGTTCTATCCTGTAAGCCTGCATTAAAAGTGAACAAAATTGTTCAAGGATCTCAGTTACTATTTAGTGGACTTGTAACGTGTAACAGGAGATTTGATATCTGACTACTTTGCTTACGAAATGCAGCTTGACCTCAATTTAAAGATTTTGATTCATTTTAGTTAGTTTTACAAAATAAAGCTCTGGTTTACATTTCTAGTAATTCTATAAATTAATTTAATGTGTTTCTCTCTCTCTCCACACAGCATGTATAGTAGGCAGTATATTGATTTTTAAGGAAGATGGAGAAAGATGGAAGTGGATATAAGTCACTTAAGAGTTATGATAACTCCACGTGCCCCTGGGTCCGGGTGAAGCTGGATCCCGGGTCCGGGTGAGGCCTTGCGCCCCTGGATCTGGGTGAGGCTGGGTCCCGGGTCCGGGTGAGGCTGCGCGTCCCCGGGTCCGGGCGAGGCCGCACGCCCCTGGGTCCGGGTGAAGCTGGATCCTGGGTCCGGGTGAGGCCATGCACCCCTGGATCCGGGTGAGGCTGGGTCCTGGGTCCGGGTGAGGCTACGCCCCTGGGTCCGGGAGAGGCCACGCGCCCCCGGGTCCGGGTGAAGCTAGATCCCCGGTCCGGGTGAGGCCGTGCGCCCCTGGATCCGGGTGAGGCTGGGTCCCGGGTCCAAGTGAAGCTGGATCCCGGGTCCGGGTGAGGCCGTGCGCCCCTGGATCTGGGTGAGGCCACATGCCCCTGGGTCCGGGAGAGGCCACGTGCCCCTGGGTCTGGGTGAGGCTGGATCCTGGGACCGGGTGAGGCCACGCACACTTGGGTCCGGGTGAGGCCACGCACCCCGGGGCCCGGGTGATGCTGGGTCCCAGGTCCGGGTGAGGCCGTGCGCCCCTGAGTCCGGGTGAAGCCGCGCCCCTGCGTCCGGGTGAGACCAAACCAGAGGGAGTTGGACCTGCATTACCACCATTTGTCCATCATCCAGAGCTGAAAAGTCAGTGCCAACATGTACACATAAGGAACTGGTGGACATTGAAATTGGATCTCAAAAGAACTGTTGGTCCAGAAAGAAACTCACTATAGACTGATTCATTTGCCTGTCAGCATAACTATTATTGCTCGTCTCACATTAGGTTCTTATAAGTATATTTCTAGTAACACATGATCTCACTCATCTGGGGAAATGATGAACAACATAGACTGATGAACAAGAACAGACCCAGAAACAAGGAGGCATTGATCGGACTGTCGGGCCTCAGAGGGAGGGTAGGGGAAGGTGGGGGTAGGGGGGAGAGATCAACCAAAGGACTTGTGTGCATGCATACGAGCCTAACCAATGGTTAAGGACAACAGGGGGGTGGGGGCATCCGTGGGGAGGGGTGGGGGATGGGAATGGGGGAATTAGGACAAATATGTGACACCTTAATCAATAAAGAAATTTTTTTAAAAAAAAGGCCATTTTGAATCCCACTACGCTGGATAGTAAGTAGAAGCAGTGTTAATTTAGTTGAATCTTCTCTAAGGTATTCTTTTTATTCATAATTACAAAGATGATGGTAAATTTAGAAGCACTATAATTTTATTCTCTCCCAATAAATACATATTGTATGCTAAAAAAAAAAAATAGAGTTATGATAACTAATGTGAGATAAACCAGAGTGGTGCAAAATTAGGTTTACAGTTGTTCCTATGGAAAATAATACAATACTTAAATAATAATACAAGAATAAGCTCTGTGTTTTGCAAATTACAACTGCGAACCTACTTTTTCCCCAGCTGTGTTAAATGTCAACTGAAATTGAAAACTAAAAAATTTTAAGAGCTGTGATGGCTAGACAAGTTATTAACCGCCCACCTTCCAGCACTAGATGCTTCTCTTCTACACAATGACAAAAAGTCACTTACGTTGTTGAAGGTTAAAATGTAAAATATCTGGTAATTCTTGACACATAGTAGGTGCCTGATAAATATTCCCTTCCTGATTACATTTTGGTTTTAATGGGTCCTATGCTCACAAGTTAAATAGCTTCAGACTTGGATTTTGCTTGCAAATGTCCAATTATCCCCGAGGATCAGACTGCCCTGCTCCCAAGAACAGATGACAATACATGTTAATGCACCTGCAACATCACTTTTCTAACCACTAACATTATGCATTTGTTCAATGAACCCATGCCGAGCATCTATTCCCAGCAGGTCATGCACTTGGGGATACTAAGATAGAAAAGGCCCAGGACTGGCAC
The DNA here is from genome assembly GCF_027574615.1 of Eptesicus fuscus. Lineage (NCBI taxonomy): Eukaryota > Metazoa > Chordata > Mammalia > Chiroptera > Vespertilionidae > Eptesicus > Eptesicus fuscus. Next base: position 20,722,937 of record NC_072480.1, read on the forward strand.
TCAAAAGGTGTCTGCCTTATGAAGGAGTTGGCAAGTAAACCAACGATTGCACCATAGTGTCATACGTGTCATCCAGGGGGTGTGCACAAAATATTTGAGAAAAGAGAGTCTGAGTCCCCAAAGACAATATAGATAAAAGGGAAGTTCAAGAATGCTTCAGCTGAGTATACGCCAGTGGAAATGTTAGCCAGGCAAGAGGAGCACAGGAGGGAATGCAGAAAGAAGGGTTCCCTGTGAGGGGGAAAAAAATGGCCTCTCTTTTGTTTACACAAAACCCAGCACATTTGGCGACTATAATCTCGTCATCACAGCTAAAGATGGAAAAGCTATCTGAGCATCTGTTGTGGCCAAGGTAGACTGCCCAAAGGATGTAAAGCTGAATTAATGTCTTCAGGAAGTGCACAATCTAGCTAGAAAAGTAAGACGCAAATATGTCAAAGAGTCGTGTGAGGCTGGAATTGGACACTGTCATTGGAACTGTCCAAGCTCTCCAGGACTGGTAAGCGCTGCCTAGTGACCTGTTGAATTTATTTTACAGAAGCAGTGATTTCCCCAGAACTAAAGGAGTTGAGTGCCAAAGTACCAGAGCCTAAGATTTCCAAGCCTGGCCTCTGAGACAAAGTTGGAGCAGATAAAAAAACACTATTCCTGCTCAAAAGGGATGTTTTCAAGTTGAAAATTTGGGAGTGAATTGCATGTCATCTAATATTTTGAAGTTAGAGAAAATATGCAAAAAATTGATAAACGAGCAGTAGAGAAGGATGCAGCTGACGTAAGGATCTTTGGAAAGTAGGGTTTTGAATGAATACTGTTAAGACTACCTTTAAAAATGTACACAAATATTATACTCAAGTTGGTAAATTTGTTCCTCACAGGGATATGGATTCACATATCTGTAAGTATTTTACATGCATAATAGGGTTGAACCAACAAGTAAACATATAATACAGCTCTAGAAAAAAATATATTGCTGTTGATACCTAAAAGTTTATTGCATGTGTTTTTAAATTATAAGATTTATCTAGAGAATAAAACATAGAGTTCACTTGTTGGATTGATTTATGAATAATATTGTCTTAAGAAATGTTTGATGAAGATTTAATTTGAGTAAAAGGTTAGTCTCTTAAGTACAACTTTTTTTCACCGCTAATGAGACATAATCTAAACTTTATATGAAGAGCAAGTCCCAGTTTTCTTGGTTTGCTCCAGGAAGTCTAATATTCTTTAGGTTTGAGGACCGGACCATAAAGGAGTTCACATGTGAAGGTGGAAAAACTACATTTGAGGTGCAGGCAGGTCTCTGGATCCATAGGCTCGATGACCCTCAGATGGAGGTCAAGGTGGCTGCACACAGATTGGCAGCTCTGGAGGCCTGAGTGGAGGGGCGGGAACAGTGCTGCTTTGGAATCCAGGCCCGCTCCTGCACAAGGGCTTTCAGGCGTGTCTCTTGGCCTCTTGGCAGTTTTGGAAAAGTTTCTTGTGATGTGGAATCACTCCTCGCTCTGTTTTGTGTCGCGTTTGTTCCGGTGCCCTGTATGGCACCAGGCACAGGGTAGGTATTTAATGAGTAATTGGTGAAATGAACCCTCAGGAAGGTGTTTAGTTCTGCTCTGAATGCAGTGGACCTTCATGCTCGCTTCATTCTGCTTTAACCTATTAAGAAATGGAAACCTGTTTTCCCCTCTTCCAGAAGAAGAATGTGAGAAGGGAGTGGGAAGTGATTCTTTTCATAATTTTGGTGTGACCGCAGATAATGTTTTTATTATGGTCTTTGATGCAGAGTCAGGCTGAAAATACAATTTTCATGGATTATTTAAATGTTAAATCTTAGCACTTTGAAGCACCTTATATGATGCCATACTCTCAAATTATTCACAGATATTTATGTGAGCAAATGTACACTTTATTCATGGACCCTTTACACGTCTGTTAATGGTTTTTGGATCCATTTCCTAAACCTGGGCTACACTTGACCATCATCTGAGGTGTTTTAAAAAATGCTGACATCCATACTCACCTTCAAAAATGCTGATTTAATTACTCTGATAGGGTCCCTAGAATTGGTACACTTAAGCTCCCCCAAGTTATTACAACATGAAACCAGGAAAGAAAACCACTGGGCTAAAGAAATAAAAAAGTGTGTTTCTGAATATTAAAGCTCAAAATGTGTTTTGCTGAAGTAATGGATGTGAGGGACCATCTCAGATGAAATATACCTGTTTCTCATGTGGCGGTGACATCCACGCTTCATTCTGATGCTTTCTGTCAAGGCCTAACCGGCACAGTCCTCTTCATTCCTTGTCAAAATTTCTCATTGTGAATGTATCGCTCTTCTCTCAGTTGCCATTCCTGCTTCCGCCCATCCCCCACCCCCCCATCTTTTATATATCTGTGCCTGAGCCAGGACTAATGCTCCATGAAATGCCCTCTCTGCCCCTACAGCTGCCTTCATGCATCCCCATTTGTCACTGTCTTGCCTCTGTTGCTTTCTTTCATCCATTGTTATATATCCCCATCCCTCATAACCCTCCCCTATTTCTAAACACAAATAATGAGGAGAATCAAAGTGGGAAGGAATTCAGGTGATGTACTGTGGCCACTATCTGCCTCCAGATCTCCAGTTGTAGGGAGCGTAATTGACTTCTGGCCCCAAGTGCTATGCTGTCAAATCCACCATCCCATTAGCAGGAGGCGACCCTTCCTTTGGGTGCTCAAAGTCCATGGCTGAGCATGGGTGCTACGTCTGGCCTCTCCCGGGAGGCCTCGAGCTCCTCTGACTGGTGACTTGGGCTCAAGGGCTCCTTATCGGCTTGCCGGGCTTACCTAGAACTGCACTGCAAGGTGAGACTCTTCACCTACCCTTTATTCCTCTGTTTCTTCCTCTCAAAGGTCAGGCCTACTTCTAGCTCCCTCCCCATTTTCCTTCCCCGGTGTCTCCCCAGATAAATTTCTTGAACATCTAATCCCATGTTGGGATCTGCTTCTTGGAGGAACCAAACTAGCTCAGGTACTAGTGGAGAAGATGTAATAACTGAATTTTACTCTTTAAAAAAGTGACTATTTCTAACTTATTTATGTAATCATCATAAACTAATATATATATATACACACATATATATATATATATATATATACACATACACATACACATACATACACACACACACACACACTAGGGGCCCAGTACACGAATTCATGCACCTTGAAAGGAACTGTGGACCGCGAGGCTGCAGTGGGCACAAGGGTGGGTCTCTGTCCATCTTCCACACCCCCGCCTGGCCCCTCCCACCACAGCCCCCGGTCCCCTGTCTGCTGGCAGCCCTGTTCCCACTGCCTCCGCTCCCATGCGCTGATGGCACCAGCCTGCTCGCACCCGCAGATGGCGTGGAGCGATTGGGGCCAGTGCTGGCAGTGGGTGCGAGAGACGGCTACCAACCCCAATCGCCCCTCAGGAGCAGGGTGAGGTGGAGAAGCCCTGAGGGGTGATCAGGGCTGGCAGCTGCCACCACTAGTACCCACTGATGGTGCCAAGCAATCAGGGCCAGTGCCAGGCGCCAGCAGCAGGTGCAAGCACCAGGTGGGACCCCAGCATGTGGGAGCAAAGAATTTTCAGTAACCACCAGAGACTCACCCCGATGACAGTGACCTGTGCCCTGCCTTGGTCTGGCACCCCTGCTCACCTGCTCCACCATCCCTCTGCGACCGACACCCACCATGTTTTGCACTCTGCTGCCTGTTGCTGACGCCCACCATGTTCCTCGCATGCCCCCTGGTGGGGTGGTCAACGCACGTCATAGCGACTGGTTGCTCGGTTGTTCCACCGTTCGGTCTATTTGCATATTAGGGTTATATACGTATATATATGTGAATATATACATACTAGAGGCCCAGTGCATGAATTCGTGCACCGTGGGGTCCCTCAGCCTGTCTGGCAATCTGGGCCAATCAGGGCCGGCCAACCAGGGAGGAACTGGGAGAGGGCTCCAGGGCATGTCCAGCCTTCTCACCCAGTCTCGATTGGCTGAACCCCAGCAGCAAGCTAACCTACCAGTTGGAGTGCATCATAGCGACTGGTCGAGTGGTTGACCAAATGGTCGACCAATTGGTCGGACACTTAGCATATTACACTTTTATTATATAGGATATATGCACATCTACTCACTTTCAAAAAAAGATTTATAAGATGAATGAAGACATATAAGGAATTAACACATAGAAACATTTGGGTAGAAGAAGAAAATGCCCCTAATACAGCCCTGGCTGTACATTAGAAGCATCCAGGGATGCAGTTGGTCTGGGATGAGCCTGGGCATTTGCATTTTAAAAGATCCCCAGACCTTTGCAGTGTGCAGAGGATGCACAGAGATAGGCCACAATTTACAGCACCTACAGTATGTAAACTATCCAGTTGCTCAGAAGAAATGTGGTTAATAGTAGTCCTGAGGGAAGACAAAATTTCTTCAGCAGATCTTCATAAAGGAAACACTGTGGGATGTCATCAACCACATCCTTAACAACATCCCTACAGTAAACACAAAAATGAGTTTCATAGAGTTGTTTCCTATGACATTTCTCAATGTTGCCAGGTTCTTTCCATGTGCTACCACTTAGCGCAAGCAGGTTCTGCTCACGTACAAATTGAGAGGAATTTTCCACTTTGGTGAGTGTATCTGCTCCTGAGAAGGCTTCCTGCTGTGTCTTGGGCAAAGCTCCGTGGTTGACCTCCAGGGGTACCAGAGAATACATACTTTTGTCTATTTTTTAAGCTGACATCCTCCACAAAATTGTGTTTTACCAAAAGATTTTACCTCTACTGAGTCTTTGAAAATTACTCTTCAGTCTATGGAAAAAGTAATCCTCCCATTCCTCAACAATTCTAGGTTGATCCCAATTGAACTCACAACAGTCCTGACTTCAGAGTCTCAGAATAATTAACTTCTCTATGGGATGATCAATAAAGATACTTCAGACTGTGACTTGACATCCAAACAAACAAGGTATGCCTGGCCAGGAGTAACATCAACGCTGAGGTAGACCCCATTCAAGCTAACACCCGGCCATAACAGACCAAAGAAACAAATTCTTCCCACGTGGCCAGAAAGTTCAATGTAGTGACCCTGAGATTGACAGAGTCCCCATCTTACAATTAGTTCTTTTCATTTCCCCATAGTCATGAAGCAAGACTGTCTAAAACCCTGACAATGTGAGGAAATGAGTTTGTGAAAGTCCAGCTTTCTTGGGACAAGATACTAAAACCATCGCAAAGGTCAGCCTGTTGGGATCCTCACTCCAGCCTCCAACCTGGCCATTTTCTATCAGCACGGAGCCTCGCCACCTGGGCACAGCACACACCTGCACAGATCATACAGGTGCCCCAGCTTCCGGTGTCTGACTCGCCAATGTTGCAAGGCTGAACTTCTGGTTTCTTCCCCTTCCTGAGCTTCTCTTCCCAGCACAACAAACCTGGAATGTCAGGGTTTAAAATGTTTAGTAAATGAGTTCTCTTCATCGGTTATGATTTACTAATCTCCTTGTTTGTTGAGCTGCAGTTCATTGCAACTCCAGTGAAAGTGATTAAAAAAAATTTACTATACAGGCCGGCTGGTATGGCTCAGGGTTGAGCATCGACCTATGAACAAGGAGGTCATGGTTTGATTCCAGTCAGGGCACATGCTCAGGTTGCCGGCTCAATCCCCAGTAAGGGGCATGTAAGAGGCAGCTGAACAATGATTCTCTCTCAACATTGATGTTTCTATCTCCCTCTGCCTTCCTCTCTGAAATCAATAAAAATACATTTTTAAATTACTATATAGTTTTATTACCTATGAATTAATGTATGCTTCAAGGACATCACTCTTTAGCTAGTGGAGGGTGCATGCTATTAGCATTATAGAATGACTATAGTAGTGATTTTGAATAAGTTAAGCAGGAACTGGATTGAAAGTCAAAGAAACAAAGAGCATCAGCTCCAGGGTGGGTCTTCATGCCATCCAAATGAGGGAAAAATGCTGTCCAAAGGATTAGAGTTCAGAGACACCCAGAAAAAGAGAGGGGGGAAAAAAGAGAATAATTATACCTACTGACCAATTTAGATTCTTATTCTATCACCCCTATTCTTGGCTTCAAATAGACATCCAGAAAATGTTTATGTGGAGCAAGAGTTTTATTTTTTTTTAAATATTGTGATTTATAACTTAAAATGAATACTCACCCCCATTCCCTTCTCACCAATAAACTACCATTCTCCACAGATGGTACAAGTAGAAAGAGCCATGATTACTCTCCCTCCAAGGAGAAAGGAGCCCCTCTATAACTGGCAGAATTTCAGGGGAGCCCTCTGTAACTGCCATCCTCACCTCCCCACTAGCTCACCAATCCCCGACTTCTGCTAAAGTTTGGGGGTAATAAACCTATCAAATTTTTTGAAGGAAAGTCTGGATAATGCAGAGTTATAAAAAACAGTGAGAATGTTAGTAAATAAAGCATCCAAATACACTACTAAATACAGCTAGGATAAAGGTAGAAAATGCCTGGAAGAGCCAGGATTCAATATCTTACCAACATTACCACCACTTTGGTTTTACCATGTGTTGGCCTAAGGCACAGGCCTGGCATTGGTGGAGCATGGACGGGCCAACGGCCTCACTAGGTAGCTCAGCACTGAGATTCTTCTGGACTGCTAGCACTTTTCAGTGTCTATGCATTCCGTCTTTCCTCCCTTGCCACTATTCTAGGTCCGCATGCTGCTGGCCGAGGGCGGCCACACCAGGGTTGCTTGGGAAGCAGTCACATGAGACAGCTTCTCCCTAAGGAGTTTGGTCAAAGCTTGTGGCAGGTTTACTGGTTAGAGAAATAAAATCCGCTTCCTTCTAGTTTTAAAGGCTGTTCAATACGCGTGTGAGAAGTGACAGGAGTGGAATTTAATGCCTGGTGACTTGCTAAACTCTTCACTCTTGTCACAACTGTACAACCTTTGTAGAGATGATGCAAGTTTTGTGATTTATAACTTAAAACGAGTTGAGTTTTGAGAGTAAAAGAGGGACCAGGGAGTTAAAAATGAAGGGCTCCAGTAGTGCCGGGCCGAGGGGAATAACCATACCACTGGCATGTGGGGTGAAATCTCTATAAATCAGCTCAGGAAATTGTCCTCATCCCTTCTTCCCGAAAGGCCAGGAAAAGTGGAGTCAGGAACGAGAGGTTTTATCAACTTGGGCTTCACTTCATTATTTTCACTCTCTCACAAATCCACCACTCACCAGGATAACCTCAGCCCAGGGAGTGCTTTTTAAATGAGGAGTTCTTCCTCAAACTTGTCTAGTCACAATTCACTGGTGATTGCATGGGGAGGGTAAGAGTGGGAGATTCTGCCACTAATGCTTTTGAGATAGGCTGAGGTGTTCTTAAACTTAGTGAGCTTGTTCTGCTGTGTGTATATGTGTGTGCCTGGACAATGGCATTTTAAAAAATAATTTAAAAAAATTTTAAAGTGTTTTTGTCTGATTATAAATTTTTTAAAAAGTGTTACTATAGAAATTATACCATAAAAAAGAATTTAGAAAGGTGCACAAAGATTTATTGAAAAGGAGGTTTATTGTGGCATTATTTTTAATTCCAAAACTGTAAATGTTCAAAAATTTGCTGTGCCGTCATTAAAAAGCATTTAAGGATATGGGATAGTGATCCAAATATAGTAAGAAGGGGAAAATAAAGATAGAAACAACTCATCTATAATGATTCCTTTTGCTTTTAAGTACTTATTCATTTATTTGTTTATGAGAAAAAGGGGATATTCCCAAAGGATAAATATGTTGTGATTTCTGGATTATTCCAAGTGATTTTTATCTTCTTTATATTTTTTTGTATTCTATAAAGTGCTTTTAACCATTATACATTACTTTTAGAATCAGAAAAAAAAATGATTCTTTGTTACTTTCAAGTTTAAATAAACCAGTTGTCCCAATACCTAAAAACTAGTTATGTTCACAATGGTTAAGTCAGTCCTTTGAGGGGCTGGATCTTCCTGTTATAAATGAAACAGGTGCATCCTAGCCGGTTGCTCAGTGGTTAGAGCATCAACCTGAGGACTAAAGGGTTGTGGGTTTGATTCCCATCATTTGCTGTTTGTTGATTCATTGATGACAGCCATTCTGACGGGTGTGAGGTGATATCCCATTGTGGTTTTAATTTGCATCGCTCTGATGATTAGTGATGGTGAGCAGATTTTCATGTCTATTGGCCATCTGTATGTCCTCAGGCTCCTTGTCTTTCATGATACTTAGCTTCTCAAACATTACTGAGTGGGAGACAATTTGCCCCACCCAGTTTTGTTCTCCCAACACCAGGCAGGCAGGAAGAAGTCACATGCCTGCACAGGCTATTCCATCCAGGCACTAGCCACCCACCTCTGACCTTCTCTTAACCATCTCCTACTATCATTAAAAGGTAACCTGGACCAGCAAGTTCCAGATGAGAAACCTGAAGTCCAGAGAAATTACATGGTCAAAGTTCTAGAAAAGCACTTAGTTCTGCTTTTCTAACACTGCACACTTCCACCGTCCTTAAGGAAACCAGGACACATGTAAGTGAGAAAATGGTGTAGTGTTGCTTTTCTGTGATAGTGTATCCAGATCTCCCTCCCTACATTCCTTGCCAGGTAGTTAGCCACTATGCCAGTGTTCCAGAACTTTAACTTCAACACACATAGATGTATTCACCTTCCTCAACAAGTTCTCACTGGGTCCCTTCTCTGCACCTGGCAAAGTCGGAGGTATAAAGAAATGACTGCTGCCCTAGCCAGTCTGGCTCAGCGGATAGAGCATCAGCCTGTGGACTGAAGGGTCCTGGGTTCGATTCCGGTCAAGGGCATATCCCCGGATTGCAGGCTCGATCCTCAGTGTGGGGCGTGCAGGAGACAGCTGATGAGTGATTCTCTTTCATCGTTGATGTCTCTATATCTCTCTCCCTCTCTCTTCCTCTTTGAAATCAATAAAGATATATTTTAAAAAAAGAAAGAAAGAAATTACTGCTGCCCTGGCCAGTGTTGCATAATGGTTAGAACATTGGCCCATGCACCAAAGGGTCTCGGGTATGATTCCTGGTCAAGAGCACGAACCTGGGTTACAGGTTCAATCCCCGGTCTTGGTCGGGTGCATGTCGAAGGCAACCAATTGATGTGTCTGTCTCACCTCTCTCTCTCTCTCTCTCTCTCTCTCTCTCTCTCTCTCTCTCTCTCTCCCTCTCTCTCCCCCCTCTCTCTCTCTCTCTCTTTCTCTCCTCTCTCTCTCTCTCTCTCTCTCTCTCTATCTCTCTCTCTCTCTCTCTCTCTCTCCCTCCTTCCCTCCCCCACCATCTCCCTACTTCCCTCTTCCACTCTCTTACAATCAATGGAAAAAAATATCCCGTGGTAAAGATTAACAATAACAACAAAGAAATAATTGTGATTTATTGCCCTGAGAAATTAGAATTAAGGGACAGTTACCTAACAATATAGGAGCCTGGGCTTACTGTAGGTGAAATAATATATGTGGGACTTCCAGCTTTTTATTTTAAACTGCTCTGTACTATAAATAAATAGAATGGCCAGAATAATCTTAATCAGTTTTATTATGCCAAATTAAAATTCAGAAACAGTTCTATTATATTCTGTCCATATCTCATTTTTATAAGAGAGTGGGACTTAATTAATGTAGCTATTTAGAGATACACTACCATCACTTTGCTTTTTTTCATATAGTGATTTTAATGATATTATTATCTTCACCAGCTCCTAACTCTAGGGAACATTAGATTGATCCATTTTCTCCAAAATATTTTGTGTAGTAAGTTTTTATGCAAGTGGAAAACTTAATGCTAACAGAAACAAATTTGACCACGCTTTTTAAATTATAGGATAATTGCTAATTCCGTGGTCATTCATTCCCATGCCATCAACTCCAACACAGGAAACTATGAGAAATATAACCACTGGTAAAATTAAACCTGCAATTATAGCACCAATTTCTAGGATATGTTGATTTTTCCTATTTTGCAACATGCAGACAGATATATAAAATTTCCTCATTTATTTCTCACATGCTGGCCTTGTAAACCCAGTGTTTGTCATGTCATGATGATTTTTATAAATTTAAGACAGTTTTGATCCTGCTTATAGCCTTAGTTGATTTTTAATGTGAGGGTGATGATGTACTCAATGTATTAGCACACCTATACCCTTGAAAACACTAATCCAAAAAAATAAAAGGAGAAAGAAACAGACATAAATCAATTTCATGCTTTATCCTGATTCACCATCATTTAGCCAATAATTATCTTTGTCACCTAGGGTTTGGATCAATCTCTGTACTTGCAAGGAATTCTGATAACTCTTCATATCTTCACTAATGCCCCTCATCTACTTTCAAACTTTTTCTAGATACCATTTATTTCTCTCATCTACTACCCCCAGCCCTGCTCAGTTCTCATTAAGGCCATGTATTTAAGGTGTCAGTATTCCTTACATTAAAGCCGCTCTCAAATTTTCCTCATTGGCTGAAGCCCTCTCTAACCAGAATCTTCCTTCCGTCCCCATTATTTGTATAATTAGTCTTTGATCTTTTTCCTTTTCTATAGCCATAGTAAACTTTTACTTTAATAAATTTCATCTACTTCTCCAGATGTTCTTTGCCTCTCTGGCTCAGTATTATCAGTCTTACATGATCAGTTCCATGGCAGGGGCCCTGATTAATTCAGATTACACAACCGCCTAAGTATCTGATTTGACATACATGCCCCCTACAGATTGGAGGGGGGGAGGAGGGTAGTCAGTAATAATAAATATTTTGCACTTAGTGCTTTCTATATGATATGGATTTAAACTCTATAGCCTAAATGTAAAGCCACAAGTTTACCACTATACTATGCTGTTGTGATGAGGGTGAAGAGAGGCAAGAAGGCATAGGAGGAAGGGAGGAAGACAGAACAACATTGGTTAAGTCTCTAGTGCCATAGAAGTGCTGGAATAGAATCCTGACTTCCTAGCTGTGTGGCTGCATATATGGCCCAATGGCAACACGTATTGAACAATTACAAAGTCACCTGTACTAGGTGGTGTGCACAGAAGGTCACAGAGCTTGGGCGGTGGAGTGGAGGGGGGATGTCTTCCCGGGGTAAGTGCTGTCTGAAGTGTTCTCTAAAGGATGGGTCAGCCAGTGTTAACCAGAATGGGGCAGGTAAGAAGAGCATTACAAGCAACGGAACTAACGCATGCAAAGGCCCCACCTCATATGAAAGAGGACATCTATTGAAATAGTGCAAAAAAAGCACCCAGCCAAGTGCCTGGAAGATGGTAGTAGGTAATAATGCCAGTGATGATGACAGTGGTGAGGAGGAGGATGGCGATGAGAGGCTGTGCTGGTGACAGTGGTGGCGACGAAGGCGGGAGCAGTAGTTGTGCTGATGACAACACCTGTGACAGAGGAACATCTTTTCAAACATTTTCGTCAGATTTTCTTAACCAACAGTAGAGCTGACTGAGATTTATTCTTTTTCCAGATTTCAGGTCACCCTTTTAGCGAAAACACTGATTCAAAGTGCATTTCTTTAAAGGCAGCCAGGAACGGGGGAAAAGAGGAAAACTAGAAATCTAGATTGTAAACATCTGACTAATAATTGTTTTATTTGTCAATTTTTAGTGCAGTATTGCAGGGCTAATGGAAGAAGAATATAGAGATCAGCTATTTTGTTCATTGTGGTGTGGATGACCAGTTTATCCAGAGAAAATTCTAAAATTCTAACTAGAGCAATTAGATGAGACATTTAGCTAATACTAAAAATTTCTCATAGTAGCAGAACAAAGAAAACAGTATTTCTTCCAGACCACATCCCTTTAGATTACCTTCGAGCAATAATTGTTCATAACAGTGCAAATTTTCAAACATCTTGCAAATTGTGTGGAAATCCTGGTCCTTGCAGTTTCCTTGATCCCCTCCACATTACCCAGCCACCTCACATGGGTAGACCTTATTTGAAACACTTCTGAAATGCTACAATGAAATAGGCAGGGAAATAGAATTTGCATGGCCTTCACCTCTTTCCACAGGTGCTGTACATATAACAAGGTTCAAAGGATAAGAGAATCTAATGGTTACAAACACAGAATTCCCACACCCAAAAGATTTCCATAAACGCCAAATAAAAACATAGAGAAAGGTGTGATGGCTCACTCTCATTGCCTTTTAAGTGGATTGGCCATATTCTACCAGACCTCAGCTAATTTGTTTATGTAATGTTTATTTCTAGTAGACCGATGCCCGAAAGAGGAGAAATTGTCATTGCAAGCATGAGCTAGGAACCTGCAATCTGCCTGCCAGTGCCTGGGAAAGAAATTAATCCTAAAGCAGAGGTTCTAGGAGGAGCACTCCTTCCACCTACATCCCGATTCTAATGGATTCTTCCATGTGCATCGGTGCATTTCCCCCTAGGGAGAAATCATCACTTTCTTTACATCTTTGAAGGTGTCTTCAACCGCAGAAGAATTGTTAAAAGCCATTGCTCAGCAGTACCCTCCTTTTGCCAGTTCTTCTACTCAGCAACTTCTAAACACCTAGAAAGATACTTTAAAAGGGAAACACTTCTGCTTAATTGCTCATAAATAAGTCTGAGCAACATAATGTACCATAAGTATAAAAATGCTATGAATGTTCAACAGCATAATAAAGTGGTCGCTTGTCCAGTCATCAAAATGATCACCAACAGGGGTAAGAGGCAAATAGAAATATGTACTTAAATTTACTTAAATTTTTTTCAATTGTTATTTCAAAAAACTATAAAACCTCTGGGTATATGTGGATTGTTGTGAAATAGCCTTCTGACAAAAGTCTCCTCCGTCGCTGTGCAGGACAGGAATTTGGGTGCCGTGGAAGAAGCACCACATTTGCTGATTCCATCTTTTTTGTGACTGTCATGGTCTGTGAATTTTTGGAGTCATAGTTTCTTTTCCCACACTTGGTCCTCCTATGCCTTGCTCATTTTTTCCAGTGCTCCTCATCCCTTGGTGGTTATAACTCTAAATTTCGTCCAAGGTGGGGTGCCATACACCATACTGCGTTCATGACCACCAGTAAGAAACCTACACTGGAGAGCTAGGCTAGCATTTCTGCATCAAAATTGAATGCTGGGGGTTGGGAGGGGGTGTTTGTTTACATAACGTGATACTATCCACTCACCTGCAGGGACATCATTAATGCTTCGGATCCTTTCCCTGCAAAAGTAAAAGATTTCACTGACTTTATGCTAATTATGTGCTGTGCCTTTTAAAGGCACATTGTGATTTTTGAGGTACATCATAATTAATGGTGTGTCTCTGTAAAATGACAGAAAAAGATAGGTTTGAAGAAAAAGAAGATGAGGAGAAAGTGGCGGAGGAGGAGGGAAGAATGAATGGCCAATGAAGGAACCGTTTTATAACACTGCCATCAAAGAACATATGGGCCAATATACACGAATGTTTCGGAGCTAAATTTCTGTCTCTGTCTGTGGAGAGGAGAAACAGAAGGGGGAAAGAAGTCAGGTGAGAGGGTCCAGTCCTTCCTGTTGAGCTCCATTAGAGTCGTCTTGGGAAGGGGCCATGAAGAAACAGAGATGGTGTCCCCAAGGGGCCAGCCTGGGCGCTGAGACCATGAACAGGAAAGTACTTCTCTAAAGCAGGGCTTCTAGAAGGAACATTCCCCCATCCAAGTCCTGAAATTATACTCAAAATTTTGTGTTCCTGGGCATAGGTGCTTTTTTCCCCCTGGGGAGAAGAGATTCAGCTTTCTTTAGATATTCAATGTAGTCCATGACCTCACAAAGTTTGTTGAAACATGTTCCTCAGCATCAGGAGTTCCCAGAACCTCTTTCCAGAAGTGTCCAAATTGCTCTGCATCTCCTAAGCCCCGAGTATAACAGAAGGGACAGCATCAACATTTAGGGTATTGGAACAGCTTTTCCCTTGGTGGCTTAAACCCACAACAGCAAGCCTCCTTAAGGTCATGTCAGAACCTGGTTAGCAAACAGGAATGCAGACAAACTGCCCCAGCTACATGCAGGCAGTACTCACCGTTCTCCAATATCCTCTCCCATTCACACAACACCTCTGGAGATAAGTAGGACACCTTACCATTAGCTCCCACTTACAGGACAGGAAATTGAGGGCCAGAGAGCTACAGTGCCTTGCTCAAGTTCACAAGTGGTGGTGCTGGCCAGGCTGAGAATATGGGCCTCCAGCCCCCAGGGCAGTGTGTGCTCTGCTGCAGCATGCGCCCTTTTCACCCCCCCCCCCCCCCATTTCTGTTATTTGCAGGAATTTAAAGAAGGGGAAGACATGTCTGCCCACAAGGAAGTTGAAATCTAAACACAGTTTGTTTTTCTCTCCCAGTGGCAAAACATTTTTTTAATCCTCTCCAGCCAAACCTACACATGTCCCTCATCAGGCCCTGCCCTTTCTCAGGGGTACACTGGATCAAAGCCATTTAAAGGGAGGCAGTGCTCTCTCCAGACAATAAAGAAAGTAGCAGGTACTTATTGTGCTACCAGAGAACTCCAGGCAGATCAGAAAAGCAAACAGTGTTTCTCATCACATTTTCAAAGATATATTTTGTTTGAAGGAATAGGGTCAGAACCTTGCTCATAGGAGAAATCATCTTCCTTTAGTAAACATGCATTGTACAAATTAATATTTTAGACATAAGTTTATATACTAAAATCTGTAATAGGACATGTTATTAGCTCTGAGTTTTTACTTGTCTTTGTATGCATACTGTTTTCTACATAACTGCAATGCACAGCCAATGTGTGCATGGTGTACTTCTGTGATACTTGGTTTTGAATTTGGACATAAGACTTGTTTTTGCCTATAGAAAAGGCTAAAATCATACTGTATTCATTCTGAGCCAAGACCTTAAGAAGCCTCATGTATTTCCACTGGCCTCTTGTGCTTCTATCATCGCCTTGAGAACATCATGCCAGACTAGCCCACTGGTACTAGGAAGAGGAGGCTGGACATTTAGCACAGAGCTCTACCAACCAAGTTATCCCAGCGGAGCCCAGACTGCATTAGCCAATCCACCCTCTCTGAAGATATCTCCAAGACTGAACCTGGAGCTATGTTTGTTACAAAGTGAAGTTATTTTCATTACAAAAAAAAAAATACACATGTATTCTTTTGTCCCAGTGCAGCAGATAAGGCAGTTTTACTTGAACTCTGCTGTTGAGTTTTAATAAAGATGTTTTGAGACACCTAGATTATTTTTCGTGAGATCCCTTTAAAATGGGAATGACCAGATATGCCTAGGCAGGGGTATAGCCCAATTATTAATTGGACTGTTTCCTCATCCGTGTATCATTTCCACTACCACCCATTGTTCATGCTTATATGAAAGTTTGTGACTAGAAGGACAGAACCATAAAGAGAACAAATGACTTAGTTGACAAAAAGCCTGTGACAAAAATCTAGATTCTATCACAATGCCTTGAGAATCCTAAGGGAAAATTATTTGTAACCTAGAATTCCATACCTAAACTATCATTCAAGTAAATGGGGAGACAAAGACAGTTTCAGATATGTAAGAACTATGAGAAAATGCCTCAGCAAAATAATGGTGTAAATAAAGAATAGGAAGTTATAAGATCCAGGAAATAGTAGATTACTTCAGGAGGGCAGTGAAGGAAAGAGCCAGGAGAATAGCTTTGCAGTAGATCTTGAGAACCACCAGATAGTATTAGTGTGTGAACATGGAGAAAATTAAAAATATAAGAATAGAAAAAATTTAATGAAATAATTAGGAATAGTAAGAAAAAAATCTCTACATTAAAGAAACTTAATTATAATACAAGCCTTGGTTCTGCAATGGATTTTATTTACATAATCATACATAAAAATAAAAGCATAATATGCTGATTAGACCAGACATCCTTCCTTCTGGACAAAGCCACAGTGGTGGCGGGCAGGGAATGGGGCCAAGGCCCTTGCATGAATTTTGTGCATTGGGCCTCTAGTCCTATCTACTAAAAGAGTAATATGCAAATTGACCATACTTCCGCTACACCCACCAGCCATGCCCACCAGCCACGCCCACCAGCCAATCAGGAGCAAATATGCAAATAAACACAACCAAGATGGCTGCAGTCACAGAGAGCAGGAGGGAGGCTTGGGTTTCCCCGGCGATGGAGGAAGCCAAGCTTTCCACCTGCCCTTGCCGGCCTAGGCCTTCACTCAATGCTACAAAGTTTCAATTATAGATCCAAACAGAAATGGCAGCAGCCACGGAGCTGGAAGAGCAGGAGGCTAGGGTTGCCCCCAGCAATGGAGGAAGCCAAGCTTCTGCAGCCCTAGGCCTAGGCCTCCACTCCAGGCTACAAAGTTTCAATTATAGAAGATACATAAATCCCAACAGAAATTGCTGCCGCCATGGAGCAAGCAGAAGGCTTGGCTCCACTCCAGGCTACAAAGTTTCAATCGTAGAAGATAAATAAACCTCAGATACCAGGGCCTCCACTTGGGTCACCAGGGGGCATGGCCAGCCTGCAAACCACCACAGGCGCCCCGCCAGGCCACCCCATACCCCAAGGAAACCCCCACCCTGATCTGGGACACCCTTCAGGGCAAACCAGCTGGCCCCCACCCATGCACCATGCCTCTATCCTATCTAATAAAAGAGTAATATGCAGATTCACCATCACTCCAACACACAATATGGCTGCCCCCATGTGGTCAAAGATCCTGCCCCTATGTGGACACAAGATGGCCACCACAAGATGGCCAGCAGGGGAGGGAAGTTGGGAGGGACCAGGCCTGCAAGGGAGGGCAGTTGGAGGCAATCAACCCTGCAGGGGAGGGCAGTTATGGGTGACCAGGCTGGCAGAGGAGGGAAGTTGGGGGTGACCAGGCCTACAGGGAAGAGCATTTGGGGGGGACCAGGCCTGCAGGGAAGGGCAGTTAGGGGGGACCAGGCCTGAAGAGGAGGGCAGTTAGGGGCAAACAGGCTGGGGGGGGAGCAGTTAGGCATCAATCAGGCTGGCAGGGAGAGTGGTTAGGGGGTGATCAGGCTGACAGGCAGAAGTGGTTAGGGGTAATCAGGAAGGCAGGCAGGCGAGCAGTTGGAAGCCAGAAGTCCTGGATTGTGAGAGGGATGTCCGACTGCCCGTTTAGGCCCATCCCTCAAGGGGTCTCAGATTGCAGAGGGTGCAGGCTTGGCTGAGGGACATACCCCCCCCCCCCCGGTGCACGAATTTTGTGCACTGGGCCTCTAGTAATATAATAAACCTCAACTGATAGTTCAACAAAAAATAGCAATTAATAGTATTTAAAGGTTAGGAGGAGATGAGGGAGTGGTAGAGGAAGAGTCAAATCTTCATCTACCATAATAGGAAATAAATAAATGTTTAAAATGGATAAATGAAGAAGTAGTGGTATAAGCATCTTATATATAATAAAGAGTTAATATGTAAATTAACTCTCACACCCTCAGAAGATGGCTGCCTACCACCAGGCCAGCAGGGGTGTTAGTGAGGGACGACCAAACAACTGAACAAGCATGGGGCAACCAGGCTGGCAGGGGGGGCAGTTAGAGTGACCAGGCCAGCAGGGGGGGACAGTTAGGGGTGATCCGGCTGGCAGGGAGGCAGTTAGGGGTGACAAGGCAGGCAGGCAGGTGAGCGATTAGGAGCCAGTCATCTCGGATTGGAGAGGATGCAGGCTGGGCTAAGGGGACCCCCTTCCCTCATGCATGAATTTTGTGCACTGGGCCTCTAGTATTATTTATAAACTAGAGGCCCGGTGCACAAAATTTGTGCACGGCAGGGTGGGGGTCCCCTTAGCCCAGCCTGCACCCTCTCCAATATAGGACCCCTCGGGGGATGTCTGACTGCCGGGTTCCCTGGAATCGGACCGAAACCGGCAGTCAGACATCCCTCTCACAATCCAGGACCAATGGCTCCTAACTGCTCACCTGCCTGCCTGCCTGATAGCCCCTAACCACCTCTGCCTGCCAGCCTGATCGCCCCTAACTGCCCCCCCCTGCTGGCCTGGTAACCTCTTAGTGCCCCCCCCTGCTGGCCTGGTTGCCCCCAACTACCCCCCTCTGCTGGCCTGGTTGCTCCCAACTGCCCCACCTGCCAGCCTGGTTGCCCCTCACTGCCCCTCCTGCAGGCCTGGTTGCCCATGCAGCCTGCTGGTCAGTCATGTAGTCATCCCTTGCTAACACCCCTGGCGACCTGGTCGCCCCACACAGCCTGCTGGTCAATCATTTGGTCATCCCTCGCTAACACCCCTGCCGACCTGGTCACCCCACACAGCCTGCTGGTCAGTCGTTTGGTCGTCCCTCGCTAACCCCCCTGCTGGCCTGGTCGTCCCACACAGCCTGCTGGTCAGTGGTTTGGTCGTCCCTCGCTAACCACCCTGCCGGCCTGGTCGCCCCACGCAGCCTGCTGCTCAGTCGTTTGGTCATCCCTCGCTAACCCCTCTGCCAGCCTTGTCACCCCACGCAGTCTGCTGTTCAGTTGTTACTGTGAGGGCATCGTGACCAATTTGCATACTAACCTTTTATTTTATAGATGTGACCATAAGTATCATAGGAGGTAGCTAAAAGTTAAAATAAATTACTTCTTGGGTGAGGCGGAATATTGTTTTTACATTTATAAGCTTTTCAGAATTATTTGATTTTTTTAACCATGTACATTTTTATTCTAATCAAAAGAGAGGAAGAGGCAATGGAATTATGCTGGAAGCACAAAAAATGAGGGAGACGGTGGTGCAACAGGAGCCTGGGGAAGATAAGAGCCAGACAACTGAGGTCTTGTAGACTCAGCTAAGGATCTTGATCTTCAATGTAAAGTCACTAAAGATTGTTTTAGGGGGGCGTGTGTGTGTGTGTCTGTGTGTGATGAAATAATTTTGAAAAGCACTCTGGCTGCAAAATATGAACTGATTTGGGTTGGGGAGGGGTTTTCAATAGTGCATTAGATGGCTATTGTTATAACTAAAATGAGATTTAGAGGTTTCTTAGACAAGTTAGTAGTAACAGTGGATTTGATAAATTTGAATAAAATTTAGAAAGTACGGTTGATAAGTTATAGCAACAGAGCACATATAAGAAGATGGATATAAAAAAGATCACTGAATCCACATAATGAGTAGAAAATTATGTATAGTTCACTTTAGGTAACTTTAGCATCATTATGCAAAAGTAATCTCAAATCATATTCAATGGGGTTGTAATATTAATTACCAGGCCCTCCTACTTAAGGATTTGGTGAAAACCTTATATATGTATGATAAGCAGCTTTATTCCAACCAGAGCTTCATGACAGAGTTAAACTCTTCAGAAAATTATCTGAGAGACTATTCTTTCAATTCTCCCAAGGATACATAGCTAGTAACATTGTAGATGCATAAAACATTTGAGATTTGATCTCTCACACAACTCCAATTGAGGAGGGCTGATAACAAAGATAGTTTCTGATCAAATTCAATCCATATTTTTCTTTTTTTAAGACCCAATTTTACTGTTCTTCTTCCATAGTATTATATTTCATTTATCATCGGACCATATCAGCATAATGTGTTTACTGTGTGTAACCACTGTACATATTTATACATTTGCCAGTGTGTATATCTACTGTATATATTTATCCTATCTAATAAAAGAGAAACATGCACATTGACAGTACCTCCACTACACCGACAAGCCACTCCCACCAGCCAGTCAGGAGCAGGTATGCAAATTAACCCAACCAAGATGGCGGTGGCCACGGAACTGGAGCAAGCAGGAGGCTTGGGTTGGCCCTGGCAATGGAGGAAGCCATGCTTCCCTCCAACCCGCCCTGGCCAGCCCTGGCCTCCGCTCGAGGCTACGACGTTTCAATTATAGAAGATAAATAAATCCCAGAAACCTGCTTCCAGCCGGCCCTGGCCTCTGCTCAAGGAGGCTCTGAAAAAAAAAAGCAAAATAGGAGGGTCTGGGAGCTTGGGTCGCGGGGGGCCATGGCCAGCCTGCAAACAGCCATCAGCCCCTCACCCAGGCTGGCCAGGCACCCCAGCGGGGACCCCCACCCTGAAGGGGGTGTGGCCAGCCTGAAAACAGCTCTCAGCACCTCACCCAGGCTGGCCACACCCTCATGGGGTGAGAGTGCCCACTGGGGGGCTTGGCCAGCCTGCAAACAGCCATCAGCCCCTCACCCAGGCTGGCCAGGCACCCCAGTGGGGACCCCCACCCTAAAAGGAGTGTGGCCAGCCTGAAAACGGCCCTCAGCCCCTCACCCAGCCTGGCCAGGCACCCCAGCAGATCCCCCACCCTAATCCAGGACACCCTTCAGGGCAAACCAGCCGCCCCCCCCCCCCCCCGCCCCGTGCACCAAGCCTCTATCTATACTAATAAAAGGGTAATATGCTAATTAGACTGGGAGACCTTCCAGGAGACCTTCCGGACGTTCTTCTGGACAAAGCCATGGTGGAGGAAGAGGCAGTTAGAGGCCAAGAGGGGGGAGCAGTTGTAGGTGATCAGGCTGGTGGAGGGCGGGGCCATTGGGGGTAAGCAGACCAGCAGGGGGGGCCAGTTGGGGGCGAGCAGGCCATCAGTGGGGTCAGTTGGAGGTGATCAGGACAGCGAGGGGGGGCCAGTTTGGAGTGAGCAGGCCAGCAGGAGGGCAGTTGGGGGCGAGCAGGCCAGTGGGGAGGGAGGGTGGGGGCAAGCAGGCCAGCAGGCGGTGCAGTTGGGGGCAAGCACACTGGCACAGGGGGCAGTTGGGGGTGATCAGGCTGGTGGGGAGGGCATTTGGGGGCAAGAAGGCCGGCAGGCAGAG